>NC_142502.1:55160000-55352500 GCF_057876585.1 Rhinolophus sinicus
CCAAAACTGAAAGTAATACATAAGAAGTATGTTTGAAATGTTTGCTTCTAAGGTTCCATTTTCTATGATGGTGAAAATAATGATACCTTACCTTTATAAAATATATGTCAGTGTGCCATAAATATCATATATGTTATCTATACAACACAAAATTTTATTTTATATATATATAATGACTTACAAAATGTGAAGATATATACAAGTTTTCCATCATATCAGTGTATGTGATTTATTGTATGAGGCTGATCCTGAGATTTTTGTTTTATTTAATTGACACGGGAACAATGCCAAAATGTAGTACCAAGTACAATGACAAACAGTAAAATTGAATAGCTAGCCATAACTAATCTTTCCAAAAATCTCAACAGATTCTTATCTTGGTTTCGTTTATTAGAAAATCAGCTCAGAAAGTTTAAGTAATATATGCAAAGTCATACAGCTACAGAGCAATGGATGCGGGATTCAAAATCACCGTCAACTATCACCAAAGTTCTCTCATTCTTCCTTCTGCACCAGTGGTTCTTAGACCTTAGAGTACATCAGAAGCAGCAGGATGGTTTGTTGAAATACACATTATGGCAGGCTCCCACCCCCAAGTTTCTGATTCAGGAGGTCTTGTTTAGGGCCTAAGAATTTGCATTTCCCACAAGTTCCCATATGATGCTGACACAGCTGTTTGAGAAACAGGGCTTTGAAAACTTCTATTCTACATTATGGTACCTCTCAGATGAAGACACAAAGAGAAAAGAGGAAGCAGGCTCACCTCATTACTACCTCAGAGGCAGGTGCTTGGCCATTAAAAACAAAATTCCCAGCGCCACACTGCCTTAACATGAGTTCTGGCTTCACTACTTGACAACATGTGTGTCCCTCTTTTTATCCACCTATCCTCTGTAAAATAGAGGTAAGAACACTAATTTCAGTCTCATAGGGTTATTTTGAGACTTACAAGGATCAATATGCATAAGATATGCATTTCGAACTGGGCCTGGTATATATTATACACTCAACAAGTAATGGCTATTATTATCACCACACCCCAATCTGCTTGAGACTCCGGAGTGCAAAAATTTTTTGAAAAGACATATTGATATATATAGTTATTTTCTGACAAAGAGGTATGCAGATAAATTAATAGAGATGAAAATTTCTGAAACTAAATTAAGAAAAAATCCATTGTATGATTTCTCATATTAACAGCAGCTAAAATTTTCAAGCTGAGTTTTAAAAAGATACAGACCATATTTCAAGTAGGTGATTCTTGTATTGATTTTCCATAAATTCTGGTAGCATAACATAACAGTAAATCATAAGTCAGTGAAGGGATTTCTAAAGTGAGTTGGGATAATAGGTCCTAGGTACTTTGCTTTGAGATGATTTAGCTTCTATAAAGTTCAAACTCAAAATTTAGATGAATAGAACGTGAGCATATCTATTAGACTATTAGTCCAAAATATTAGATGTTATTTGTCATACAGACTTGTCAAAAAGTGCTGGATCATAGCTGATTCATCATTGACTTGTCTAACAATGAACATGTTGGCTGAAATGTGAGTGATAAGAGAAATCAAGGGTTCAAATATACGATTCTGTTTAGCATACTTAAGAACCAAACTCCTTTTCACAGACTAAAAGGGCCAAGTTACTTCATTTGTGTGTGTGTGTGTGTGTGTGTGTGTGTGTGTGTGTGTGTGTGTGTGTGCAGCATGGACCGTTTAATATATGTTAGGTAAGTGAGAAAAAGTAAAGAGAAAACGTGAGAGAGAGAAAGGGTGGGAAGGGAAGGAGGAAGGGTGGGGAAAAGGAGTGAAAAGGAAGGGAAGGGAAGGGTAAAGAGGAAGAGGAAGGGAGAGAAGTGGAGGAGAAAGGTGGGAAGGAGTCGGGAAGGGAAGGGAATGGAAGGGAAGGGATAAGAAAATTTTCCCCTTCAAATAAGTACTGAGACTTTCCTCATCTAGAGGAAAGCCCAGACATAATGATGAAAAGTATCATCAAGAGAAAGTAAAAACAAATTAATTTAGAGAAAAATGCAGACTTAGAATGATTTACATTGTTAATATTAAAAAAATGGGATTATTTTTATTATTAATTTTATTTTTGTGAGGTAGTCAGTAGTGATAAAAATAGCTTTTTCTTACTAAGAATAAATGTTATTTTTACTATGACAAAAATTAAGAAGGGCTTACTGTTGTGACAGATCAAATTCTCATAGTTCAAATATCTATAAGAGCAAACTTACTTTCACTATGTTTCTGAAAGTCTCTAATCTCTATGGAGGATCTTCCCAATGTCATTACTATAGTAATTCAGACTCAATGCATTCTATTGCTCAAAAGAAATTAAAATGAATATCCATCTAACAAATATTTCAAAGTCTATAAACAAGAACTTCAAATGCCATGAATGTGTGTAAATCCATGAAATTTAATGTAACTTCTATTTTTATAGAATATAAGGTTTAGAGTGCTGTTCTGCCTTTTGCTTAACAACCACTAACCCATTCTCAGGAAGGGAGTGAATTACTAACTTAGTCCTATAAGAAAAACTTGGGTCGTTTTTGTACTGTAATAGTTTAATGTTTGCACTGTCTCTTATACACATCATATTCACCAGTATTTACAGTATCTGAAAGTCTGAAATGTCCCAGGAGTAGGAAATGGAAGTTCTGAGGGCTTTTATATGCTTCTAGTTGCTAAGGTAACCACATCCTTGATATCCATGTGTTCAACATGTCACTCTCATTTTGTGACTGGTTTTCAGAAAGCCAGCACTGGTACGTGGCATCAAAGAAACACATGAAATAAAAACAAGACAAAAGACATAGGGAACTGTTTCTTCTTAAAGGTTTTTTGTGTATTTTTTTTTTTTTAATAATAAACTCAAGTTAATGTTGAAATTCTTAAATTCCTAAATTGAAGTCATAAAGAAATTAATAAGAAGTTAAAAACTAGCACGAGTCTTATATAGATAAGATTATTAAACATTGTCAAAAAATTCAAAACAAGTTTATAAATGATCAACTGGAGAATAACATTCACATATGTTCCAAAAGCAAAGCAATGTCAAATCAGTGTCTGAACTGTTCAATATATTCAATGAACTGTAAGGCAATTTATTTTTATGTGTTAAATATGAACTGATCTATTATTAATTTGATCACTGTTTATTTAAAGCAAAATTTTTCTACATTCTGCCTCCTTTTAGAAGTAAAATATGCTTAGGCTTGGGTCACTAAAAAAGAGCATATTTCAGAAATTTTAAAATCATCTTTTATTTATACTATGAAACATTAAAGATATTTTCATGTCTCCAATTAAACTAAAACAAATGACCTTTGTATGTGTCACTTTTATATAAATCTGATTACATAATATACAAGACAAAAGTTAGATAAAGATAATTGAACAAGAAACACCATTTCTTTACTTAAATGTTAGTCTAGGCCTGCCTTTATCATTCTTGAGTTTAGCCTTCAGGTTTCAGTAATAAAATAAAATTTTAAAGTTCATCTCTGTCTCTATGTAGAAGTCAGAAATACAGCACCGTCTTTGGATTTAGTGTAATCTTCAGTCCACAGCATGAATAGTGGCGTAGCCTCCATTCTTTTCTTCCTTTTTAAGTCCCTGCCTCCCCAACAGCCTATCGGAACCTGATAATTCCTTCCAGTCACTGCCCACACAGATTGAGCCAAAGCTTAAATTGCTGAATATGAAATATGGAAAGGGCTTCAGTGTCACACAGCAATGTTAATATATGGACAAATGGTCAAAAAGTGAATTGCATTACAGAGGACAGTTCTCAATACAATATAAATATTGTATCATCATTTTAGCATCTTGCTGGCTACTGCTGAGTTTAACATTACATTTTTTTCTTTAAAAGAAAAGGTTATTGAAAAGCTCATGACATAAAAGTTCTAATCAAAATACTAGAACAAAGTTACAAAAAAAAAGATCTAGTTCTAATTAATAGGTGCTGGGCCTAATAAACAGCAGAGAAGAGTATATATTATCTCAGACTAAATAAAGAATACTAATATGATTTGATTTTCATCATGCATAGACATAATCTGGTATTGTAGTGAGAGAGCATTAACAGCTACTATTAGGAAACATAAAAAAATAAAGTTCATGGGTTGATGAGTTTTGATGAAAACTAAAGAAATATGAGACTGACATTAGTCATGGTTTTTCAAACTGTGACTCAGATCAGCTGAGTCAGATTTATTCAAAGTACAAGATTTTTTTAAGCCAAAAAAAATATTTTCTTTATAAACTTTAAAAATAATTTTGTACTGGTATAGACAAGTGATAAAGAAAATATGAAAAATTGGAGGTCCATTAATTGCTATTATGCTTCTCACCGGGTGGTCCAATTCTACGTTATTTAACTAAAAGCCCCAGTTAAAAACACACACACACACACAAACAAACAAACAAACAAACAAAAAACAGTGATGAGGTCTGGACCAAAAATGAAGAAAATCAACTGGATTTACCTTCCTGAATGAATAACAAAAAAGAAAAAAGTGAAATATAAAGGTTTTAAAGACACAGGCAATCAGACAATGAAGGACAGTGATCTTGGTGGACAAAAACCAAATGAGACGGGTACTATGATCACCCCATTTTAAAGCCTTGAGAATGTTTCTAGACAGCAGGACAGGAGAGAGGAAACCAGATGGAAACTGGCAGAATCCCTGATGTGAATCTCAGAGTGGAGAGTCTGGAGAGAACAAGACAGCTAGAGTTTGCAGGAAAGTGTACCAAAAATGAGAGAGATGCATACAGAAGATACCAGAGATCTGTTTAAGGTCCTTATGAAGTATTTAGCTGAGTATTGATGAAAGCATGAGTGTGAGGAAAATACCCAAGGGTGGGAAAAGAATGACCCTAAAAGATTTGGAAAAAACACTCCTTGTGCCCATTCTGGACCAGGGATGTGCCCGTTCCCATCAATCAGTCTGTAAAAACTTTATAATATAGGGCCATTGGGTAGAGTACATACAAGGGTTTTATCTAAGCTAATCTAGCTCTAGATTAATACCTTCTCTGGTCCCACCTAACAAAACTTAAAAGGAAGACCAAAAAGGATCAAACTTATTCTACTACTCAACTAAAATAAATTCCGGAACAAAGCATAACAATGTTTATGGAAATGCAAATATATTCAGCATCCAACAAGATAAATTTTATAATTTATAATCAGGAAAACATGGCATATAATGATGAGAAAGAACAAAATCAATCAATTGAAACTGATGTAGAACTGATGTTAGAAATAGCAGACGAGTTTATTAAAATAATCATTATAACTTTTTTCCATGTTTAAAAAGCTAAGCAGAGAAAGAGAAGGTATATAAAAGACCCAAATCAAACTTCTAGATATGAAAAGTACAATGTCTGAGATGAAAAACATACTGGATGAGACTACTTGCAGATTACATATTGTAAAAGAAAAGAAAAAAATGGTGAACTTGAAAACATCAAAATAGACTATCCAAAATGAAGCACACGGAAAAATAATTTAAACATAAACACAACTCAGTGCTTTTTTAGAATACCACAGCTCAATGGTTTTTAGTATATTCACAGAGATGTATACTAAAAATAAAACACTGAATTGTATATTTTATTGAATTCTTTGACATGTGAATTATATCTCAATAGAGCTGTTCAAAACATATGAACTGTGGGCAACTTCAAGGGATCTCTTATGGTTATGCAATCCACAAAAGAGAGATGACGGAGGAGAACAGAAAGAACTTTAGGAATACTAAACAACAATTTCACAAATATTATGAAAAATAACAATTTTCCAGAGATCCAATAAGTTCCACAATTGCAAGGACAAAAAGGAAATTAAATTTAAGGCATAGCATAATCAAATTGTTCAAAAATGAGAGATAAGAGAAAAATTTTGAAGCTGCCAGAGTTGATGAAGATGTTTGTTTGGTTGATAACGATGTGTCAATGTTGGTTCATCAACTCTAACTAATGTATCAGGTTGGTGCAAAAGTAATTGCGTCTTTTGCAATTATTTTTAACCTTTTAAACCACAATTACTTTTGCACCAACTTGAGTACCACAATTTGTTGGTGGTGCCAAAGGCTGTGAGCAGGGAGGGGGCAAAGGAGGAGATATGTGGTAAACTCTGGATTTTCCACTCAGTTTTGCTGGGAACCTAAAATTTCTTTAAAAACGGAAGTGTTTTAATAATTTTAAAAACAGTGATCTCAAATCAATAACCTAACATTCCATTCTTTTTCTCCCGAAAAGCAACGAACTGAACCCAATGTAAATAGGAGAAAAGAAACAATAAAAACTAGACTTGAAATAAATTAAAGAGGAATACAATCAGTTAAACCAAATATTGATTATTTGAAAAGATCACTAAAATAGGCAATTAGCTAAACTGATCAAGAAAAAAAAGAGAGACTTCAAATTACTAAAATCATAAAATAAAGAGAGAACATCACCACCAATCTTAAGAAATAATAATAAATAAAATTATAAGGGAATACTATGAACAACTGTATGCCAACAAATTATAGAATTTATGAAACTAGGGAAAGAATCACCCCAGAAATTACTGAAAGACACAAATTACTGAAACTCAAGAAGAAATAGAAAATTTGAATATGCCTATTTATACCAAGAAAAGAGAATGGATTGGTAATTTAAAAACTTCACACAAAGAAAACTTAGATGGCTTTACTGTTGAGTTCTACCAAACATTTAAGAATAATTAATACCAAATCTTTACAAGCTTTCAAAAATAGAAGAGGAAGGAAAACTTCCCAACTCATTCTATCAGGCCACTGTTACCATAATACCAAAACCAAAGACTCAAAAGGAAAAAAAAAAAAAAGAAGAAGAAGAACTACTGACATACTAGAACTACTGACATACTACTTTTGAATATAGATGCAAAAATTCTAAACAAAATACTAGCAAACCAAATTCAGAAACATATAACAAATATTATACACCATAAACAAGTGGTATTTATCCCAAGAATGCAAGGTTGATTTAACATTTAAAAATTAATGTAACATAAGATACTAATAGAAGAACTATGATCATTTCAATAGATACAAAAAAGATTTGACAAAATCCAAAATCCTTCTATGACAAAAATAATCCTCAGATCAGAAATAGAAATCAACTGTCGCAATATGATAAACAACATCTACAAAAACCCCACAGTTAACCATCATACTTAACAGTGAAAGACTGAATGCTTTCAACTAAGATCAGGAGCAAGTCAAGAGTGTTTTATGCATAATCGTACATTTCTACTAACTTGGGATATTTTATATAACTCTTTTGGTGCTTTTATACTTAAAAGCATGTTATAATATTACATATTCATTAAAAACATAATTCTACTGGCTGCATAATATTCTATTAAATTGATGTATTATAATATATCTGAATAATCCCTGTTGTTGGCAATTATGGTTACTTTAAATTTTCTTTTATAAATAATAGGGAAATGGGCATACTGGGTCAATAATAAGAGAGCTTTCAAAGACTTGATCTATTCCTTCCCCAGCAAATTTGCACTAATTTATAGGCCCACCAGAACTTTGAGTATATTTTGAAACTTTAACAGTTCTGTAGAATAAAGATAGAAGCACATTGTTGTCTCAATTTGCATTTTAATCAATTGATATTGAACATATTTTCATGTTCTTCGGCTCTTCATACTTCTCTTTGTTAGATTATCTATTCGTAGTTTCAACAATAGTTTATTGGAATATTAAATAACTTTTATGATACTTTCTGAAAAAGTATCAACACACACTGCCATATTTGTTAATAGCATTCTCTCACTCTTTAAATATAGTTAAGGCATTTTTTAATGTAGTAAATTTTAAATTTTTAGATAATTAAAATCATTATTATGTTCCTTTTTGAGTTCTTCTCAAGATTTGTGAGAGATTCATCAATACTTTCTAAATTTGGTTTGTTTATTTATAACATTTTAATCCATAAAATTTATTTTGATAACTGATATAAATTTAAGGTTATAACTTGAGTTTGTAAAAATAGAGGACCCTATTTTCTCATACATTTTTGTAAAATAAACTATTCTTTGTGATAAAAACAATGGAACGAAGTACATATATATAAACAATCAATAAATAGTAGTTTGCAGAAAGATAGTAGTAGTCACTGATAAGAACATTATCCAAAACTTGGGAATAAAGCAAAAGAAGGAATATATGTTGTTTCAATGTCATACTGATACAATGAATAACAGTCCCACTCATGGAATATTTAATCACAAAGGAATGTAACTTCCTTTGATATATTATTTATAATTAATCAGGGCTTAGGTTCTGAAATTACATGTTTATTAATTTTGGAAGGTGGAGTTGAAATCGACAATTGTCTTAAAAGTTTCATATTTTTGTTATAAAAGTTTGTGATTTTATTGCCATGTAAACTATAAAACAATTTTATGTATAATCTAGCAATTTTATTTCAATACTTTTTCTTCAATAACTATAGTATTGAGTTCCTTAAATGATCTTCAAGCCAGCTTTATATCTTACTGGTTCCTACATTACTGATGTAAATTGGCAACTACAACTTTGACTTATTCCTCCATAGTTGTACAATAATCATATTTACACAATATTTATAACTTTTAAAAATTAACTTGCACCTCTGTTTCAACATATAAATTTTCAATAGATATATTTTAATGATATTTATTCTTTATTAATCAGTATTCTTTTATGCTATTTAGTTCATGATTCTTATTGTTTGTAATTCTATCATTTTTTAAATTATCCTTGCTTTTTGTATTGTATTTCTTATTTATATCTCTTCATATGTGATTTGATGATCATATCTGATTTTAGTTAGATTTAAGTTACTTTATTTTTTCCAACATACTTCAAACTTAAATTTACCGAATTTAAATCACCCAAAAATAAATACAAGCTTAGATCTTTATTGCAAATTTAAAACCATCTACCCTGTCAGTCACTCTACCCATGCTTCACCCCTACTTGATAGCTTGTAATACAGTCGGGGATTTTATACCCAAACTGTTGAGAATGCACTATTATTTTCATATTATCTATCTATCTATCTATCTATCTATCTGTCTGTCTGTCTGTCTCTCTGTCTGTCTGTCTGTCTATCTATCTATACAGTTTCATTCAAGAATAAAATCTCCTTTACATTTGATAACCACAATTAAAACAATGTTAATTAATAATAATATGGTTGGAATTATGTAGAGCACTTAGATATATATTATTGATCATTAAATTAACTTCTGAGATTGGTTCCATTATTATCTCCATTTAAAACAAAACGACCTAAGGCTTAGAGAAAGTAAGTGCCCAAGGCCACAAATTTAAAAATGAGAATGATAGTGAGAAATAGAATATGGAATGTTCTTATGAATCATAGAATCAACAAATAAACTTTGTATTTCGCATACCATGTCCATTTTTAGGTAATTATACCCAAATATTGATGATGATAATAGCAATAAATTAAAGAAAGAGGAGGAAGAAAAAGAAAAAATATATATATATATATACTATATATATATATATATATATATATATATATATATATATACAAAAATATATATATACAAAATATATATACATATACAAAATATTATTTGCAAAGCCCTTTGATATGCATTTCATTTTTTTGTTAAGTTTTTGGTGTGAAGGATGAATGGTAAAGCTAAAAGTAGAAACCGATATGGTTTTATAAGTTATATTGTTCTGTTGATACTTAATCACTGCCAACATTTTTTTTTACCCATGGAGGTCTAATAAATATTTTCCATCTTCTTGAATTATGTATCAATTCTGATTCACAGTCAGGTAAGAATTTCGCCAGAATTCTAACATGTATATAAATATCTAACATGTCTATGAATATATAATTATAAAAATCTATACTGAAGGACACTATACATTTTCATTACATAAATTACAATCAGATGATTTGAAGACTTTTAATTAAAATAGGCTTAAACTATGTTAAAGATTTCCTAAACAGTTTCACCTTTCCTACCTAAATCAAGGTAAAACATAATGAAAAGTTCTAGCACTTTGCTGCCAGAAATGGAACCTTCGCAACAGAACAAAAAGACTTCTCAGTAGAAGTAACTTTTAGAAACAGAAAACTCAAGGTCAAAGTACTGTCATTTAATTTAAATTTTCAGCCCACCTTTTTTTTCAATGTATAAGCCAATCAAATTACTGCCCTGCAAAATCTTCTTAAAGCCTTCCTATTCACTTCAAATAAAACTCAAAAAAATTTTATCATAACCATAAATGGCATCCCTCCCCCAGCATTCCCTATCACTTTACTACATTTTACTTTTAATTTCTTTTTTAAATTAAAGTTTATTGGGGTTACAGTTGTTAGTAAAGTTACATAGGTTTCAGGTGTACAATTCTGTAAATACATCATCTATACATCCCATTGTGTGTTCATCACCCAGAGTCAGTTCTCCTTCCATCACCATATATTTGATCCCCTTGCATGTAAGGGGGGAAGGGGTGGCAGATGAGGGTAAAGGGGATCAGTCCGTTTTAAGGGATTTGTTTTCTTCAGTTGCCACCCAGATGCCATTGATCAGCAGCCTCCTTTATTTTTGAGCACCAAGATTTTTTAAAGTTTTGTTTTTATAGCTAAACATACTCTAAGCAGCCTAAGGCACATTTAACTATCCAACTTCCAGAAAAAGAGGCTTCAATATAAATGATATGAAATTTAATGGTACAGTACTAATTAGATATTGTATTTGAGGAAAATGTCTCCAAATGATACATTTTTAATACAGGCTGGGACCTATGGTGATCCAGTCCATAGAAATGAGTTAAGTGCAATGTTTTGTAAATTTGAAACACATTATAAATGTTGGAGAAAAAGTTTTAATATCCAATTTACATTATTCTTTTGGCCAGGAAATAATGTCAGGAAACAATGAAAACTTACAATTTATCTGATATCTTTTAAGTCTTCTATATATTCTTATTTCTTGGTAGCTCCACCCCCCCCCCAGCATGTATTATTCACTACCAGCCTGAAGTACTCATATAAAAATAAATAAATATTGCTTGTAGACATGCAGACAACTTCAAATATTTCTGCACTTCACGGTGAATTGCTCATTCACCTGAGTGTTTAACAGTGTCAATGTACTCAACATTATCATATTTAATTGAATAGTTCAACAAGATAATATGCCAGGGCACACATCATTCTGTGAAATCATTCAACACATTAGGCTCACAGTAAATAAAGCAACACTTAAATACAATATAGGAGACTTAGAGGAAATAATACAAAAAAGAACAGAAGAAAGGGAGATGACAAAGAGAGGGACTTTTGAGAGAAAAGGGGAAGGTGGATCCGTCTGTCTGTAAAGAGATTTCTGAAGTCTGATTAACACCAATTCTTAAACCTCATTTTCTTGAATGAAACTAAGAGTAAAAATAATGCGAGAGAAGCAAAGAGAATATGTTTGAATATTATGAACATGGCAAATAAGCATTGTTTCTGATGCTTTAACCTAGATCGGGGGTAGAGACAAACCTTTTCTGTAAAGGGCCAGGGAGTAATAATCATATGACTTTTGGGGCCACATAAAAGCAGTCATAAATAATACATAAACAAATGAGTGTCACTGTGATCCAACAAAACTTTATATACAATATAGGTGGATGGCGGGATTTAGCCCATGGCCACATGTCACTGACCTCTGATCTAGATAGTAAAGTGAACTGCTCCTTGAGCTTGGATGTTCTAAAATATCGTGGAAAATAAAGTCAGACCTTTCAGTTTGTTGGGGATCCAGTGACTTATCCTCAGAATCATTCTTTTTCTTTCATGGTGACCCAAAGCATGAATTACATCAGCTCTGAGAAATTGCTTTGTTTTGTGATCATTTCTGAATGATCTCAAGATCTATGTTTTGTAGACATTTTGCATATTCTAATTCCATTTTCATATCTAGATATTTGTTAATATTCATTATACAAAAGAAGCTTAAGGGTGTCCCCTTACCAATACAGATTTTACTTATTCCCATTACATTGAATACCTCGTTGTTAAATGCAAATGGGAGTTTCAACTAACACAAAAGTAACATACTGTGTCAGTTTTTTCTTTTAGAATATTGTTTTAAAATTTCAAGTTATGCAAATTAATCATATTCCAATGTTAAAATAACTAAGCTGCTGAAGGTTGGCAAAGGCTTAGGAATCTGAGGGACCAGGGCTTGCATTGCAGTTTTGTCACTGACTAAATATATAACCTTAGATAGATTATTTATCTCCGAAATTCATTTTTCCATAAATGGAACATGATGACAGTATGACCTAGCTCAGAAGACTTTTGCAAAACATCTCCCATAGTTGGAGTTCACTATGTTTTAATTCCCTTTCCTTCTTTCCCTACCCTAAGTGGATGCTTCTTAGAGTGCAAAATTACCAGAAATCTTTTTTTATCAGAGAATAAGTGGTATAGAAAAAAAAAGCCATTGGGAATAAAACCATTTATAAGAGGGACTAAATTTTTATTGTGATTAGTCGGGGTCAATGGATTAATTGGGACTTTACTTTGAAAAAATGTGATTAAAATTATGGGTATAATTTTTGTCTTGTATTAAACAAAATACATTTAATGCTATAAGTAAATCATGTTCTAATTCTTAGAACAATAGGAAGGATTATGTTTATGGAAAGGGAAGTACAACTTTTTGGATAAACTGTATGATAATATGATACGATATAAATGAGCTCATTCTCTTCACATTTCAATTTTGTAGTCCCAAACGCATTATTTTTGTAAAAGGGATAACAGAGCATTCAAAATAAAATGTCCTTCAAAATAGATAAATAATGGATAAAGGTTAAGAAAATAGAGAACCTAGTTGCCACTTAACAGACGAGAGGGTGCACTTCTATTTCAGATACCCCACATACCCTATTTTGGCCTAAAACCAAATTTTCTTAATTGCAACAGTAAAATGTTAGAAAAAAATATATGTGTATTAATAAAAACTCTTTGTAAATGTTAGGTAGAAATAGTTTAATTTTTGTTATTACATGAAAATGTGGAAACAGTCATTTCAAATGATTGTATTGCTGAATTGTCTTTTGTTTAGAAACTACTGGAAAATACATGAAATGATGTTCCTATAATTGTGCTTATAAACTCACACTTGGCTGTCATGATATGATCCATGATTAACCTTATTAATATAATTAGCAAGGAACTTAAATATAATCCATAGCTTTCTCAGAAGAATTAACTTACTTTAATTAAAAGTGGACCTTTTTTAGATTCTATAGCAAGCATATATTTCTTAATGGATTTTTTTTTAAACAGCACAATTGTTATAAAATAACAGGATAATTATAGAGGTTGAAAATATGAAGTTAAAAGATATGGGATAGAAATGAAACATAGTTACAGTTTTTAAGCCTTGGACTCTGAACACATGTGATTAGACTACTTTAAGATCACATAATACAACGTATGCTCCATTCTCCTTGGATATGTTTCTATATTTTTTTTTTCTTCTTAGTGGGTGCCATAGCACATAAATTTTGACACATTCTGAACAGACCAAGAAACTACTTGCTGTCACAATGAGTAGTTTGCTACCCAAAGTTAGAGTATTTATTTAGACATTAAATCAGTCCTCCCTCAATGAATTGGAAATCCAATTATAGTAAAAGGAACAGGTTTGGTGACCCTTTCTGTGATTACATCTTGCATATAAAAGTATCTAAATCATAAACGACTATCATTTTCCTAAACAAGTAACCGTATTGGGCAACTTAGTGTCCACTTACTCAAGTTAAACTAGTACTGTGTAAGCATTTTCATAAAATACATAAATGGAATGAAACCTCTAATTTAAAATATAAATAAAATTGATAGAATTCTGTGTTTTTGAATATTTATGAACCACATGATCATGAATCAAGTTGAACAAGACCTTACAAATATACATGTGCAACTTGCAGGAGGTAACTAAAATTACACGAGGATTCTTATAGAAGCATTCAAATAATGTACCACTTCATGCTACTTAAGTCTGAAAATTTCAATAAAATGTGTAGTGTACAAAAGGAGGAAATTGTCTTAGCTAATCGTTTATCATCGTCAATAACTTAAATGTATTGAGTGATGAAAATTCATATGTACATATTCCAGTGTTAGATGAAAGAAATAGCATTATCTTTGCTACTTTGCAGAACTCAAGATAATCTTGAATTAGCAGATTCATAAGTAAAATTTGAGAAGAACGGATAAGGAAATACACTTCAGAACTGAATATGGCCTCGACTGAGGATAAGCAGTCACTGCCACCTGAGAATAGTTTTAGATTATGTGAGGAAGACTAGATAAAATCTGATAATTGAAATAAAGCTTCCAGGAAAAAATAAAAATCGAATTCTTTGGCAGTCTATATCAGGCCACCATACTGAAATCATGTCTACCCAGCACAACCGATTAGTAGCCTACATCTAGATGACAAATCAAATCTGGCATTTCTCTGCCTGCTTCTGTCCTGTGGCTACAGCGCTTATTTTTCAACACACAACTACCTGTGCAAAAACAAACCTATCACTACAAGTTCAGTACTGTATTCCAAGAATCTTTTAGATTTAGTTCCCTATTGTTATGGAGGGCGGGGGGAAACTGCATTATTGAGCATTTTTAATGCACTGCTGTTTAATATAAAAATGTTTTCTCTGTTGGAATAAATGGTTGTTTTAAATGTCAGAACTTTATGGTCCATTGATTATAGAGATCTGTAATCCTCAATATTACAGCCTCCATTATTGTATAAATGTCACTTCTCTTAACCCTTGCACCTGAGTCTCAAAAAGTAGCAAGGAGAAAAAAGTAGCTAAAAGTTCATGGAATATTCTGAAAAATGAAAGTGAAAAAAAGAAACAGAATAATTTAATAGTAAACTGTAAATGAAAACCACTCACATTGTAACTTATTTTGAAATATAAGCTTTTTGAGGGTAAGACTATGTCCTTTAAATGATAGCATACATTTGCATTTATATGAAACAAAAACAATGCTAATTTTAATAAGTCACTTTGCTTATTTATATATGAAATATAAGTATATAGTTTCATGTTTGTATCTGTTTGTTTATTATGAATGTTAGTTTTAAAGCCTATACATTTCTGTGTCAAATAAGCACAGATGACACTTCGGTCTGTTTCACATCCCCATGGGCCTTATGATGGCTTTCTGCATGCCACATAACGGTCTCTGTGACATTCAGACTTGGATGTCATCCAACTTTTTAAAGCTAAATGTAGACAAGACTAAATTATTACTCATAGGGTCACCTCAACATCAATCTTTGTATTTCTTTTCAGTTCTTCCCTCTGACATCTAGTATATCCTCCTCAATGTCTCAGGGCTCATAACACTGAACTGATTTTAGATTCTGAGCTTTGTTTTTGATGTCCATATTAATCAGGTTGCAAAGTCATCTTATTATCATCTAGAAGCCTTTCTAGGATATATCTCACTGAGTCTCTAAGGGACAGAAAAATCCTCGGATGTGTTTCCATTATTTCTTGCTAGGATTACCGTAATTCATTATATTCCGGTCTACCTGTCACCTCTACTCTTAGCTGCTTACAGCAAGTGCAGACTCTGGTAATGTGTGGAGGCATACAAAAAACAGAATATCTGATCACATTATTGCAGCAAAGGGGAAATTCTGCTTGCCTCTAGGAAGGCTGTGAATTATGTTTAAGCCTTTATTCTATACAAACATGACGGGTTTCTGAAGTATAGTCAAGTGACTTGTTATTACTAATTGCTATTTTTCTTTAGGAAAAGTGCCATGCGTTGAAAGCATTCATTTCTAAAAGCAAGTGTACCTCACAGAAACCATAATAGTTATGATCCTGAAAGGTTGAATGATTAATATTTTTATATATTGTGATTCCCATTTTTACAAACTTGGGAGGAGGGCCTATTATATAAGATTCTTGTTAAAAATCACATACTATTTTGTAATGCAAATAATCACTCCTATGTTTATTTGTACCATAAACTTGAATGTTAGTACACGGTATTGGGTTTTAAGGCAAGGAATACCTGTACTGATGCTGTAACCAGAAACAGCTACCTCTGTTTTAGTCTTGATTCTGAACCATGAATAAGTCCTCCAGGAAAGCTAGCAAAGCAGGTGCAGATTTACAATATTGTCCCTCATCCAGCCACTCGTAAAAATGGACTAAAATGAACAATAAAATATACTACATTATATTTCAGGTATTTGTATATTTATATTTATTTGTTCTGGGGCTCATTTCACCATATTACTTTCTTTCATACATATTATGTTTCGTTTCAAAAGATCATCGTCAGACATCTCCTCCTTATGAGAGAGCATTTTATTTACTCTATCTTCTATGTCAAAGCTGATTTCTAAGGTTCATGAATGTGGCAAGATGTGTCTGTCTCCACATCAAATCCATAAAAGGTATAAACAATTAGAAGAAAAAAGACACGCTACATTCTCTCCATGCTGATACTCCTTATCCATGTCCTATGTTTATGAGGCCTTTTGAAGGTACTTCCCATAGTAGACTTCTAATATTATATTAATATAAGCATGTTCTTATGCAACTGGTCGAAAACACTTGCTCCAGTAATAAACCTGAAAAATGGCAATATCTCCTAGGATCATTACTTGCTTTAGGAATTGGAACACAAAAGGCAGGCAAAAAATCAAAGTGCATATCCTTGCTAATACTCAGGACAGATGGTGGGGGGCCATAGACAATATTAAGGATAAGAAGAATCTTGAAACTAAAATCATCCTTGAGGAAAAGAAAGACATTGAGCTCCTCTTGAAAATTAATGATGACATATTATCTAAAAACTCTATCTGTTATCTAGTATTTGGAGTTGATTAAGTAGCAGGTAGTCAGCAAACTCTGGAAAACTGACCCTTTAACAAATATTGTGTTTTTTTAAATCAAAATAAAGGTAAATGCTGTCTGTAAGAGTAATAATGAGCACAGTGATTATTAATCACTGTAATAATCAGCACAGTGTCCTAAAGTAATGGAAATCTCCTTTGCAGTCTTAAACCCGGGAGTATCTTCTCCTCTTATGAATAGCCTCTTTTTTTAAATGTATATTATCAGTCTTTTTTCTTTTTTTTTTTAATTGGGGAATATTGGGGAACAGTGTGTCTCCAGGGCCCATCAGTTCCAAGTCGTTGTCCTTCAATCTAGTTGTGGAGGGCGCAGCTTAGCTCCAAGTCTAGTTGTAGATTTCAATCTTTAGTTGCAGGGGGCGCAGCGCACCATCCCATGGGGGAATTGAACTGGCAACCCTGTTTTTCAGAGCTCGCACTTTAACCGAGTGAGCCATCCAGCCACCCCTCCAGAAGCTCAGTGGCAACTCCTTGTCTTCAATCTAGTTGTGGAAGGCTCAGCTCAGCTCCAAGTCTAGTTGTTGTTTTCAATCTTTAGTTGCATGGGGCGCAGGCCACCATCCCTTGCGGGAATTGAACTGGCAACCCTGTTGTTCAGAGCTCACGCTCTAACCCACTGAACCATCTGGCTGCCCATGAATAGCCTCCTTTTTCAATTACTTCCCTTATAATGTCCAAAAAGTTAACAGTTGCAACTGTAAAAGCAGAGGCAGCAGCTTCTTTCATCATGAAATAGTTTTTTCCATACGAATTCCTCTATCTTCCACACCATCCTTGATCAGCAGCAAAGTTGTCATGTTTCCAATTTTCAGTTGATTATAAAGGCTTTTTCCCCTTCTACATGAATCCAAAACATACATACTAAGGTATCTGGAGAATTCCACATGCCTAAAAGTGATTTCCTGAGTATAAAAACTAAGCAGTTTTCTATCCCCAAGACATCAATAAACACTAGAAATCCTTATGTTGCAAACTAATTAGCAATATCCATTCATTCATATCTTCATTTATTAATAATACTGCTTATTAAGTACTATTAGAATATCTATAAGACAACATAAGTACATATTTAAAGTGCTATCAAAGTAAGATCACTCAAATAATGAGAAAAAATGTAATGTTTACCATGTTATTCACTTAAAACAGTCATCATGGTAAAGATTTTTGCAATGCTTCAAACTTATTTTTCAGTTTCATATATACTAAATTTAATATTTGGTGGAGGAGAGCTCTTCACTCTTATCAATGCTTAGGGCCTCTAGAGTCTTCATCTAGACCTGTTGGATCTGGGTATCATACTATGAATTAGACAGATCAGATTCCTGTCCTCAAGAACATTGAAAATAAAATAAAGATTATTACAAATTGTGATAATGCCATAAGATAATAATGGAAGATGATGAACCTTCATTAGATGCAATGGTTATACAGACCTCTCTGAGGACATGACATTTAAGCTGATAACAAAGGATGATAATAAACTTGCTTTACAAAGAGATGGGGCAGTAGCATTCTGGCAGTTGTAGGAGCCAGAGTAGATGTCCAGTGAAAGGAAGGGGCTTGAAATTGTTAAAGATGGAAAACAAAACAGCATGATCAAAATATAGTAACTGAGTAGGGGAAGGGTCAAGATAAGTTTGGAGAGGAAGGCAGAAAAACAAAAGAGAACCCATGAATTACATCAAGCTGTGATAAGTAATTCCAATATCATTCAGATAGAAATAAAAAGTATTGAAAGAATTTAGTAGGTAAGTCAAAGTGACATGATCTATGTTCTTAACAAATCATTCTGACTGCTGAGTGTAGATTTGAGAAACAATATAGATAAGGATCCTCAATTTCTAGTTTGATAAATTGACTGAATGATTGTTCCTTAAGAAACGATGACACTCCTGATATTAAGAATCTGAAGAAGGAAGATAAATGAAATAGAGAACAATACACAAAACTTTCTTTGGACATATTAAGTTTGAGATGTTTATGAAACATTCAAGAAGAGAGATCAATAAACGGTTTAGATATAGAAGTCTGGAACTTAAAGATATCAGAGCTTAAAATATAAACTTGGGAATCAAAAGCATATACAGCATATTTAAAAACAAAGGTCTGGAGGAGATCATCTAGGAGGTAGGTTGAGATAGAGAAGAGATAAGGAATCCAGACAACAGACAACTCCCAACAAACAAACAAACCAAAAAAAAAAAAAAAAACACTGATTACTAAGATAGGAGAAGAGGTAGGAAAAAGGAAGTGAGGACAGTGTTCCATTTATTAGTATCCAAACTGGAAAGGAAGAGTAAAACTGTCATTATTTGAAGATGACATGATACTATGTAGAGAGAACCCCAAATATTCTACCAAGAAACTATTAGCACTGATAAATGAATTCAGTAAAGTAGCAGGATACAAAATTAATATTCAGAAATTGGTTGCATTTTTTAATACCAATAACTAACTATCAGAAAACAACCTCATTTACAATTACATCAAATAAATAAATAAATAAATAAATAAATAAATAAATAAATAAATAAATAAATAAAAATACCTAGGAATAAATTTAACCAAGAAGCAAAAGGCCTATACTCAGAAAAAAACTGTAAGACATTGAAAAGAGAAAATAAAGAAGATACAAATAAATGGAAGCATATACCATACTCATGGATAGGAAGAATTATTATAGTTAAAATGTCTATACTACCCAAAGCAACATATAGATTCAGTGCAATTCCTATAAAAATACCAATGGCATTTTTCACAGAACTAGAACAAATAATCCTAAACTTTATATGGAATCCTAAAAAACCCTGAATAGGCATGGCAGTCTTCAGAAAGTAAAATAAAGTTGGAGGTATCACACTATCTGACATCAAACAATACTCAAGGCCATAGTAATCAAAATAGCATGTCATTGGCATAAAAAACAGACCAGAGATCAATGGAACAGAATGGAGAGCTCAGAAATAGACCCATGCTTACATGGTCATTTAATCTATGACAAAGGAAGTAAGACTATATATTGGGGTAAAGACAGTCTATTCAATAAATTGTGCTGAAAAAACGGGACAGATGCACACACAAAAAATGAAACCAGACTATTTTCTTATGCCATATACAAAGATAAACTCAAAATGGATTAAACACTTAAATGTAAGACCCAAAACCATAAAACTCCAGAAGAAAACATAGGCAGTAAACTCTCTTAGTAATATTTTTACTGATATATCTCTTCAGGGAAGGGAAACAAACAAACAAAAAACTAAACAAATGAGACTACATCAAACTAAAACGTTTTTGCACAGCAAAGGAAACCATCAGCAAAATGAAAAGACATCTTATTGAATGGTAGAAGATATTCGGTAATGACACAACTGATAAGGGGTTAATATCCAAAATTTATGGGAAAAAAAAACAAAACTCATACAACTCACACTAAAAAACAAACAATCCAATTAAAAAAAAATGAGCAGAGGACCTGAATAGACATTTCTCCAAAGATGACATACAGATGATCAATAGACATATGAAATGATGATCAATGTCACTAATCATTAGAGAAATGGAAATAAGAACCACAATGAGATATTACCTCACATCTGTCAGAATTGCCATCATCAATAAATTTACAAACAACAAATGTTGGCAAGAATGTAGAGAAAAGTGCACCCTTGTGCACTGTTGGTGAGATTGCAAATTGGTGCAGCCACTATGGAAAACAGTATAGAGGTTCCTCAAGAAATCAAAAATAGAACTACCTTATGATCCAGCAATTCTACTTTTGGATATTTATCCAAAGAAATCCAAAACACTAATTCAAAAAGATACATGCACCACGATGTTCATTGAAGTGCTATTTAAAATAGCCAAGAACTGGAAACAACAAAAATGCTCATCAATAGACTAGTGTATGTAAAAGATCTAGTACAATGGAATATTGTTCTACCATGAAAAATAATGAAATCTTATCATTTGTGACAACATGGATGAGCCTAGAGGGAATTATACTAAGTAAAATAAGTCAGACTGAGAAAGACAAATACCATATGATCTCATTTATATGTGGAATATAATAAACAACAAAATAAATGAACAAACAAAACAGAAATAAACTCATAGATACAGAGACTAGACTGTTACCAGGTGGAAAGGGAGTTGAAGGTTGAATGAGAAAGGGGAAGGGATTAAGAAGTACAACTTGGTAGTTACACAATAGTAATAGGAATGTAAAGTGTAGTATGGGGAATATAGTTAATAATACTTTAAAAACTTTGTATAGTGTCAGGTGGGTACTTGAATTATCGGTGGGGGATCACTTCATAAATTATATAAATGTTCAACCACTATGTTGTACATGAGAAACTAATAGAAAATTATATTGAACATCATCTATAATTAGAAAAATTAGTCACAGGGATGTAAAGTGCAGTATAAAACATATAGTCAATAACTTGTAATAACTATGCACAGTGTAAGATGGTAATAGACTTTGGGAGTTATCACTATGTGAGGTATATAAATGTCTAATCACTATATTGTTTTGTATACCTGAAACTAATATAACATTGGGTCAACAGTAAAAAACATAAAATCATGATGTAAAATAGATAGAAATAAAGTTCTATTTTTAAACAGTCAGAATTATAAATTTTCCAAGTCAACAATAAATTCTAATAGATTTTTTGGAGGAAGTTTAAAAAAAGTTTCTAGTGTTTTATGAAAAATAAATTAGATAATGAAAGAATGAAAAAAGTAATTTTCCCTAACATGCATTAAAATATATATTTAGATAAATAAATAGTTGAATATGGTGATGTTTACAGAGAAATAAAGCAATGGAATAGAAAACAAAATTCAATCAAAAATAACTACGAGAATCCTCTACATAAGAAATATGACATTTAATATCATAGAAAAATGATAAATTTTCAGAAATTAGACTCTAATTTGGGATAATCTGTAAATTCAATTTACTTTTTTAACAATTTTAATACAGGTTGGACTATGGTATTTTAGCCCTAAAATTCCACTCTTAGGAATTTATTTTAAGAGTAAAACACACTATAAGTTAAAAATATTTAGCATAGAGTAATTACTAAAAAACGGAATTAAAATATTTGTATTGATTAAAATAGATTATTGTACATGAATTATTAGAGTTAACATGATTTTGAAGAACATTTATGCAGTGTACAATGAATGAAAAAGATTAAAAATAACATATTTTTTTGTAGCTGAAGTGTTTGAATGATGGTCCTTATTTCAATGATACATTAGATTTTACATAGCTAATGTGTATTTTTAAAGAAAAAAATTATGTACTTTATTTTTAAGAAGACAAGCATTCCAACCTAGGGATGGAATGTGACCTTGGGCAAATCCCTTAAGTGCAGGAGTCTCAGCTCCTTCAACTAATAGTGAAAAGAAAATGGCTGTACTAATTATCTGTTATATGAAATAATATATGTGTAATATATAAAGATTGTGTTATGAGGATTAAGTACTAGAAAACATCCTTTGTTAAGAAATATCTGAGGGAGAGCTCAAAGATGGCAAAAGCACTATGCCTGCTTCCTTCCATGAACATCCTGAAACTACAACTAAATTATAAAACACTCAACCGGAGAATCATCTGAAGTTTAGCAGAACAATACTTTTATAACTAAGGATGCGAGGTGTGATCAGAAAATATGGTGAATGTTTAAAAAAATTATTGCAGTAAAAGACACATTGCCACTAATCCTCCTCAAAGTACTCCCCCTTGCTTCAAACACACTTATCCCATTCTTCTTGCCACTTTCTGAAGCAGTTCTGGAAGTCCTCTTTTGTGAGTGTCTTTAGTTGTGCTGTTGTGGCTGCCTCAATGTCCCGAATCATTTTGATTTTGGGGAAGAGCCAGAAGTTGCATGGTGCCGGATCTGGTATGAGGACACACTGTAATGTTTTTACTTAACAGAAATTGCCAAATACCAGAATCGATGTGTGACACGGAACATTGGCATGATGGAGAATAAAACCTTGCCCATTTCATGGTATTGCGTTGTTCGTGATCCATAATTTATGGCACACTTTAAAACACACCTTTTCTCAACCATAGCTCACACCTCACTGACAGCACCGAACAAGTTGAAACTTGTCACACACTGTTACTAAGGTTAGATGTGCTGCTTCCCTTATTGAAGATCCCTGCCTTTCTGTTGGATGGCACTGGGCAGCAGCATTCACTATATTTTGTGATCACAACAGAAAGGCTGCATGTCACACGTCACTTCTAGTATGGTAATTTCAGTCAAATAAAAACATTACAGTGTGTCCTCATTCACCTTATTCACTGGATCTGGCACCGTGAGACTTCTGGCTCTTTCTCAAGGTCAAAATTACCATGAAAGGTAAACGTTCTGTATCGATTCAAGACATCGAGGCAGCCATGAGAGTGCAACTAAAGACAGCCATGAAAGAAGCCTTCCAGAACTGCTTCTGAAAGCGGCAAGAATGATGTTGATAAGTGTGTTCAAAGCAAGGGGGAGTATTTTGAGGGGGATTAACAGCAATGTGTCTTTTACTATAACATATATTTTTTAAATTTAAACATTCACCATACATTTTGATCACACCTCGTACATATCTTTATTTGTATCATACATGTTAGGGAAGAAAATGTTTAGGGAAGTGGTTTGTTTTTGTTTGTTTTTTAATTGCTTCTCTGAGGAATTTTGAATTCATGGAAAGTCTCTAAGATTTCCTTAATGGAACCAAAATTTTTGAGGATGACAAGGACTAAGGATCAGAAGGAATAAAGTAATGGTCAATCTTACCCAAGAAGGCATCACTCTTAAAGAGCATTTAAAATACAAATATCTGCATTGCTATTACTGCCTACAGTTTCAGTTCTTATATATTTTTTCTAAATTATTTTATATTAGCTTTTTAAAAAAATATGTAAATCTATAAGTAAAGCTTAATGAGTAAGAATAAGAGCTTTGTATCTGACAGATCCTAACTTTCCCTTACTAAGATAGGTGACAACTTCTCTAAATACAAGGTCACTCATTTGTATGATGGGTAACATAAGAATACTTGCCACATATGGTTGTTGAGAGAATTAAATAAGATGATACTTCTTGAGTCCAGACTAAGCCTGGCGCAAAAGAAGCAGAAGTAATCATTAATTTTTAGTAATATTAGTGATAATTACTTAACCTCCTTTGGTTCTTTAACTAGTCCTACAAAAGTATGGTACAATTTGGAAATAAATATCGTCTATGTGTAAATTTGTTCAATAATTTAAATGTGAATCCTGTAAGGAAAAGACCACTATATTGATTAGTTGTTAAACAATGTGTTCCAACTGCATTTCTTCTTATCTATGTAACGACGATAAAACTAGACCTCTATTTCCCTACACTTAATAAGAAAATTATATATATTCCAAATTCCTTACAATCTTTCAGGGTTATTTTGAAGATCAATTTAGACTTTGGTAGTAAACTAAGTATAAAGTACTAGTTAAAAATTAAAAACCTGAAAACTAGAATGTACAAATAAAATATTGCTTATCATTTCAGATGATTATAATAGAAATACATTCTTCAAATTTCAAATGGTATTTAACTCAGTAAGAAGTAGAAAACTAGTATTTAACTAGTTGTAGAAAACTAAATCAAATATGATTTTTTTCTTCAAAGTTTTAATAAATTTTTTGTTATGCAAATAGTGCCTCTTAAAATGTTTAG
This sequence comes from Rhinolophus sinicus, assembly GCF_057876585.1. Classification (NCBI taxonomy): domain Eukaryota; kingdom Metazoa; phylum Chordata; class Mammalia; order Chiroptera; family Rhinolophidae; genus Rhinolophus; species Rhinolophus sinicus. Next base: position 55,184,723 of record NC_142502.1, read on the forward strand.
TAGTAATTTTAATCTGTGTAGTATTTTTAATTTTCAAACTATTTGGTTTTGTTGCAGCATTTTTTCTTTTTGTTTTTCTTTTCTTTTCTTTTTTTTCCTCTTACTACCAGATTCTTAAGAAAAGACCCATATGAACACAGATCAAACAATAACATATTTTCTTTGGCTCTACTCCGAAACCTCTAATTAGTTTCTTTGAATCATAACCTCTAAATCCTTGAAATGTTTTGACTTCAGCAGTTACATGTTTAAAAGTTTAGAAGTAGTGGAAAAGATTAATCTATAAATAATATTATATGGATTTCACATTATCTATAAGTACCATTACAAATAAATATGAAAATGGAGCTGTGACAAAATTCTGATGACAAATTAAATACATATAAATTCGATTTAATGCATATTATTAGACCCAAAATTGTAGCTATAAAGAATATATTATCATAACAAATGAACATCACATATATGGTGTTTTTATCTCCTAAAACTTTATTAAATGCAGAAGATAAATCTAGACAATTGATCCTACCACATAAATTATATGTGAATGCTGGATAGCTGGATAAATGTAAACACTTATAGAAACTCTGAGAGGTTTAACTACATAATAATTCAAATTTCTCTTTCAAAAGAAAAGTAATTTCTATAATGCAAAATAAAAGAAAACATGGTAAGTTGAGGGAAATATTTGCTACATATATAGCAAGAAAAGTTAGTACTTTAGTATATAGAAAACATTTATAATCAATACGAAGGTTAATAATCTGATAGCAAAATGAACATCAGATAAGAGGAATTCTTAATGAAAATCAAAGAAATGTACATACCACCCAAAGCCATCTACAGATTTAATGCAATCTCTATTAAGTTTCCAATGGCATCTTTCATAGAAGTAGGAAAAAAAATATCCTAAAATTTGTATGGAAGCACAAAAGACCCTAAATAGCCAAAGCATTCCTAAGAAAGACGAACAAAGTGCAAGGCACCCAGCTTCCTGATTTTAACCTATATTATAAAGCTAGAGTAATCAACAGTATAGTTAAGATAAAAACAGGACACATAGACCAATGGAACAGAATTACAAGCCTCAAAACAAAACCATGCATATATGGTCAGCTAATATTTGAAAAGTGAGCCAAGAATACTCGATGGACAAAAGACAGTGTCTTCAAAAAATGTTGCTGGGAAAATTTGATATTCACATGTAAAAGAATGAACTAGACTCCTTTCTTACATCAATCACAAAACATAAATCAAAATGGATTAAATACATAAATGTAAGGCTGGAAACCATAAAAGTCCTAGCAGAAAACAGAAAACAAAACAAAGCCTCCTTGACATGGTTCTTTAAAATAATTTTTTTGACTATGACATTAAAGCACAAGCAACAAAATCAAAAATAAATACATGGGACTACATCAAACTAAAAAGCATCTGCCCAGCAAAAGCAATCATCAACAAAATAAATAGACAACCTAAGGAATGGGGAAAAAAATATTTGCAAATCATATATCTAATAAAGGCATAATATCCAAAATATATTTTAAAAAAACTCATACAACAACCCAAATAAAAATGGAAAAAGTCCTTGAATGGACTTTTTTTTCCAAAGAAGATATACAAATGGCTAATCATTACATGAAAAGTTGCATGACATCACTGATCATTAGAGAAATGTAAATAAAAACCACTATGAGATATCACCTCACCCCAGTTACAATGGCTATCATCAAAAATAAAATCGATAAATGCTGGTGATGCTGGTGAGGATGTAGAGAAAAGGGAACTCCTGTACACTATTGGTGGGATTGTAAATTGGCAATCACTATGGAAGACAATATTGAGGTTCCTCAAAAACTTAATTATAGGGCCGGCCCGGTGGCTCAGGCGGTTAGAGCTCCGTGCTCCTAACTCCGAAGGCTGCCGGTTCGATTCCCACATGGGCCAGTGGGCTCTCAACCACAAGGTTGCCAGTTCAATTCCTCGAGTCCCGCAAGGGATGGTGGGCTCTGCCCCCTGCAACTAAGATTGAACACGGCACCTTGAGCTGAGCTGCCTCCTGGATGGCTCAGTTGATGGTTGGAGCGCGGGCTCTCAACCACAAGGTTGCCAGTTCAATTCCTCGACTCCCGTAAGGGATGGTGGGCAGCGCCCCCTGCAACTAAAATTGAACACGGCACCTTGAGCTGAGCTGCCGCTGAGCTCCTGGATGGCTCAGTTGGTTGGAGCCTGTCCTCTCAACCACAAGGTTGCCGGTTTCGACTCCCGCAAGGGATGGTGGGCTGTGCCCCCTGCAACTAGCAACGGCAACTGGACCTGGAGCTGAGCTGCGCCCTCCACAACTAAGACTGAAAGAACAACAACTTGAAGCTGAACAGAACCCTCCACAACTAAGACTGAAAGGACAACAATTTGACCATTGTTCCCCAATAAAGTCCTGTTCCAAAAAAAAACAAAAACAAAAAACTTAATTATAGAGCTACCATATGATTTAGCAATTCCACTTCTAAGACTATATCTGAAGGAAACGAAAACCCTATGTTAAAAAGATATCTGCACTACCACCCCACCCCACCCCACTCCGCATTCATAGCAGCATTATTTATAAGAGCTAAGACATGAAAACAACCTAAGTGTCCATCAATGGATGAACAGATAAAGTTGTGGACTATAAATAAGTGTACGCAGTGGACTATTATTCAGCCATAAAAAAGAAGCAAATCCTCCCATCTGTGACTGTATGGCTGGACCCTGAGGGCATTATACTAAGTGAAATTAGTTAGACAGAGAAAAACGAATACTGTATGATCTAATGTATCTGTGGAATCTAAACCCAAATGTAAAATGGGTTGTTTGTTTTTTGTTGTTGAGCGTATGCATCCTTTATATATTTTGGATATTAGGCCATTGTCAGAAGTGTTATTTGTAAATATCTTCTCCCATTTGGTTGGTTGCCTCTCTATTTTGTCGACGGTTTCTTTTGCTTGTGGAAGCTATTTAGTTTGATAGTCACATTCTTTTTTTTTTTTTTTTTTTCCTTTTACTTCCCTTGCCTTTGAGCTCAAATTCATAAAATCCTCTTTGAACCCAAGGTCCATAACTTTAAGACCTATGCTTTCTTCTATGCAATTTATTGTTTTAGGTCTTATGATTGGGTCTTTGATCCATTTTGAGTAAATTTTGGTACATGGTGACAGATAGCAGTCTAGTTTCATTCTTTTCCATTTAGCTTTCCAATTTTCCCAGCACCATTTATTCAAGAGGCTTTCTTTTCTCCATTGTATGTTTTTGGCACCTTTGTCAAAAATTATTTGCTTTTATGTATGTGGGTTTATTTCTGGGTTCTCAGTCTGTTCCATTTTGTGTGTCTATTTTCCTGCCAATACCATGCTGTTTCAATTACTGTGACTTTGTAGTATAATTTGAAGTCAGGGAATGTGATACCTGCAAAGTTTTTGTTTTGAAGTTTCGTTTTTAATAAAGGAATAGTATCAACATGCCATTTATTTATTTATTTTTTTATTTATTTTTTGTATTTCTAAACTAAACCTACAACTGAAAGGAAGTATGCTAGGACAAGCTTTAGCTTGGAAAACATCAACTATCTCTACTCAAGGACTCAGTCTATTCCCAGAGGATCATCTATCGGAGGTTAACACCTAATTTCAGGTCGCTTGCTGTTTTTAACTTAGTAAGGAGTCTATTCATAGTTAATATTGAAATAATGCCTTAAATTCTTTATAAGTTCACAGATTTCATCTAATATAAATTAAGAGTTTTGTTTGTTTGTTTGTATTAAGTAATAATAGGGAAGAGGTAAACTTGACCCTTTTTTTTTTTCATTTCTTTTTCTGAAATTTCATTGTTAGAATATAGGAACACAGTTGATTTTTGTACATTGATTTTGTATCCTGCAACTTTACTGTATTTGTTTATTGTTTCTATTAGTGCTTCGGTGGAATCATTAGGATTTTCTATACAAAGAATTAAGTCATCTGCAAAAAGTGGCAATCAAAACAAAACAAAATAAAACAAAAAGCAAAAGCAAACAAACACACAGAAAAAGAGATCATATTTGTAGTTCCCAGAAGCAGGAGATGAGGTGTTGGAGTTGAGGAATTGGATGAAGGTGGTCAAAGGTAAAAAGTACCAGTTATAAGATAAATAAATACTGGGAATATAATGTACAATAGTATGACTCTAATTAAGACTATTGTAGGGTATCCTTGGAAGTTGTTAAGAGAATAAATCCTAAGAGTTCTCATCACAAGAAAAAAAATTGGGATATCCATATGAAATGATGGATATTAACTAAGCTTATTGTGGTAACTATTTCACAAGAGCCATTATGCTACTTACCTGTAGCTTAAGCAGTGCTGTAAATTTATCATATCTCAATAAAACTGGAAAAAAATCAATGTATGAAAAATGATCAAACAAATATAAGAAAATACATGCAAAATATGAGATTTTTAAATGTGATTTTCAAATTGGCAAAAATTAAAGTGTATGAGATCTGTCAAAAATGAATATGAAAAAATTATGGTACATCAACACAATGAACTGCTATGTGTCCATTAAAAATAGTGAACTTCCACTATAATTTTCGATAGAGAGTGATTTCAAATTTCTAGGTATACTTGAGTAAGAAAAGCAAGATGTCATTAAGGGTATAGCATATTAATTATTTTGTGCAAAAAAAAGACAAATCCATATAAATTAGATAAATAGATCTATATAGATGCATTTATGTATGTGATATGAAAATGTGTATATAAGTATGTACCTATGCATGCTTACATATATATATGTATGTGTGTGTGTGTGTGTGCGTAGTGTGTGAATTGTGTGTAAATATATGAGGTCTGTCTATTAAGTTTGAGAACTCATTCTAAAAAAGTGCTACATACCTCTTGTTGAATATCACTATGGTCACCTTTGAAGTACTCCCCTTGGGAAGCTATGCACTGACATCAGTGCCTAGTCCCCCCTTCAAAGCAATTTTGGAACTCTTTTTCTGGAATAGCCATCAGAGTTGTCATTGTATTACCCTTGATGTCCTGAGTGTCATTAAAATGTCTTCCTTTCAATATTTCCTTTTTCTTTGGGTAAAGAGAGAAGTCATTGGGAGCCAGATCAGGTGAGTAGAGAGGGTGTTCCAAAACAGTTACTTGTTTACTGGCTAAAAACTCCCTCACGGACAATGTCCTGGTGCATTGCCGTGATGCAAGAGCCATGAATTGTTGGCGAAAAGTTCAGGTCGTATAACTTTTTCACACAGCCTTTTCAGCACTTCCAAATAGTAAACTTGGTCAACTGTTTGTCCGGTTGGTACAAATTCATAATGAATAATCCCTCTGATATCAAAAAAGGTTAGCAATATCTTTGCAACAAGTTCGCGAACTTATTTGTCAGACCTCATGTGTGCGTGCATGTGTGTGTGCGTGCGTGTGTGTGTGTGTGTGTGTGTGTGTGTGTGTTTGCATGAGCCAAAAGAAAGTGACAGCAGCCTATTGACAATGCTTATATCTGGGGAGGAGGAGGGCAGATACAACTGGAAAAGGCCACATAACCAGGTGGATAATGACAACCATTTTATGTATACTTAGTACAAAGACAATGTATTAAATATGTTGAAACCTATTTTAAAAATTTACTGACTCTCATCTGACAAGACATATCAACAGCCTTAAAAATGCTCATTTCTCTTGATGCAGTAATTTCTGTACTGAGAATGTTTCTTAAGAAATAGTCACAAATGTTTTCCAGGATGTATGTACAAGATTGTTAATTGTAGGATTATTTATAGAAGCAAAAAATTTGAGGCAATGTTACAGTTAACTAAATATATTACATAAACTTTTATTTACACATGTGTTTATAATATAAATATCTAATATATTTCTGTGTATATGTATAATATATAATACGTACACATATTTCTAAAATGACATTAAAAGCCATGTAGACATGTTTTAGAGAGAATATGAAATCCTTTGTCTGTTCTACATGCTGTAAATATTTTCCCAGTTCATTATTGCTTTCCATTTCATTTGTGACATATTTACTATACTTTCAACTATATAAAAATATGCTAGAATTAACAACACAAAATTATTAACAGTACACCAGTTGATATAATTTATGTGATTTTAGTTTCAGATTGATATATTTATACATTCCATATAACCTCTATGATGAAAACATGTTACATTACAATAAAATAAATTATTAAAAAATAAAATGTTTCATTTTGTTTAATATGTTGTATTTATTTAAACAACTTGCACATAAAATTTCTAAATTTACTAGAATAGCATTAGTGTAGACATAAATATATATTGTTCAGGAGGTCATGCTTCTCAGATTATTGTGACACAGGATTAGCGTATATTTATTATTTTTGAGATAGAAAACAGCAATAAGAATTTTAATGATTTGTGCCCTTAACATATTTCTGGAAGTTATTAATCAATATTTTCTTTTCTAATATATCACTATAACATATCACATACAAATGTTAGTCTATATATATTTCTATAAAATTTTGAGAAATTCTAGATTGTTAAAGAGACAATTATTATTACCACTTTTCAATATGGATTCTCACCAATTTAATTAAGCTTCAGTTGATAGATTTTCTATAAAATAATTTAATTTCATTTATTTGTTTTCATTTTAGCTGTCTCAAATGCATGTTTCTTATAAAATAAGTTGGGATGGGAGGGGCTCTGTTTCCTTTTGTTTGCCTGCTCTATCATATGAGTTGTTCGAAAATAATTCTAAAATAAAATTTCACTATGGTCAAGTTATTCCTATTATCTTCCCATAGTGCCAGCCATGAAAAAAAAAAAATTGCTATTTTAACATTCATATTAAAGAATAAAAGACCTTTCCAAAAGGTGAGAGCTTGCCTTCGGTACTGTTAGTTAAATGTCATATTTTCTTCAAGAAATAGAAGTCACCTTTATTAATATAGTTGACTACAGTGGCATCTGCTACCCCATTCTAAATTTAGAAAAACACTATGTTTTTTCTATTTCTCATACAGATAATCTGGCTTGCATATCAAATATAGAAGCTGACTCCCTTTTTTTCTCTCTACTCCATTAATTTCAAACTTAGTTTAAGACTAGTTATATTAGCTAGAATTCTTGTGGTTCAAAGCGACAGAAACCCAGCTGTAAACAGGTTAAGGTAAAAACATAATTTTATAAAGACATGAGATGTCTCATTGACCCAAAAGGTAAAAATGGTGCAGGAGCTCAAGAAAAATTAAAATGAGCAACGTTCTTCTCTTATTCTCTCTGAAGTACTGCTTCATTTTTCTATCATTTGTCATTGCTTCTTGATCTTCTCTGGTCTACATGCCAGGACCCATGGTCACACAACTGATCGTAACAGTCCACACCCCCAGTGAGAGCATGACACTTTTGACGCCAAGTTCTAAGCATGGTTATGAGGTTTATCCTGCTGCTACCATATGTATGGCAGGACTAAGGAAGGCACACACAAACTAAGTGAAGGCTAATGGTCCAACAGAATATAAGAGGCATTCAGTGCATTAGTGCCATATCTAGACTTTGGTAGAAAGAAATTCACTTTGGATAAGATGGAAGTAGAATGCTTTGGTTCATTAATCTCATGAGAAATCAGTTTCTATTCCTATAAGAAGTATCGATCCTAGCCAGTTCTTTATTCTTTCTCCAGTGCCAATTATGCTGGCCCATGCCTAGTTCAATTCTTCTTCCTTGCTAGTGACTCCTGGCATGTGGCAAAACCAAAGATAAATCATTATGACAAGTGACACTATCATTTGAAAGTCTCTCTTCAGGCCTAGAATAGCCTGGGTTCTTTATCATCACAGCCTTTGGCCAGGTCACCCACGTTGTAGAGCTAAGCTAGCAGAGTCCATCCATGTATACTCATACTCTTGTTCTCACCAAACATATAATTACATTTATAGAATTATTTACTCATTTATCATCTAAGTAACAGTGATTTCGAGACTTATATGGTCCTGCATTTCTCATTCAGTAAATGACAACTCTAGTATTGCATTGACCAGGAGGAAATGATCAAAAAGAATGATTCTAGAACCTACTACCACCTATCACCGCATCTACATACCCCAGGACATCAGCATGCTATTTACAAGTTTATTTCTTTCACAGGCCCACAGTTAAAGATGTCAATTCCAGTTCCATTATGTAATGTAATCGTGCCAAGTTACTTAACCTTTCTGAACCTATAATCTTATCTACAAAAGGAGGCTTACTGTATCTAACTCCAAGTGGTGTAAGGATTAAATAGGATAATGTGTACAATGCTATAATCACCGTTCGTCTTTTTAGTAAACACTAGTTTTCATCATAACCCAACAACCCTCGAGGACCAGAGGCTCAGGTTGGCCCTGGTGTGACATGAAACCAGCCTAACTGGTGGGATTCAGAAAGTTAGCCTCGGCGAGATCAGTTCCCTACCTGTAAGAGTAGCGCCGTCTTCTTGCTGAGTATCGCAGCCTGCTGTCCCTTTACCTACCTTCATTCACGTCACCCTACACTTCATCTCGATGTGTGTTGGCACCTCTGACACAAGAAACAACTACAGAAGTGAGGTTTGACAGACGTCTTTGAGCTGAGTCACCTATAAATTGCCTATCAGCTAACTAAAAGTGATAAAAGTTAGGACAAAAAAGATCCCGAGGAAGTAAGCTAAAATATGGTAAGTTATAATGGTAGAAGTATATATAAATCCTTCATTTAATTTTTCTATCTTTCAAACCTTCCTCATGTGGTTACATTACCTTCAGGATGAAAAATAAATTTTATTTATACTTGAAACAACTGGGAAAGAAACAGCAGTTTTAAAGAGTGTTTATTAGAAAGAAAGAAAAAAAACAGCTAAATGCCTATTTACAGAACATGGATAACATATGTTTTGGTATATTCACCAAATGAATCATTACATATACATTAAAATGACAATACACATTTATATTCATTGAAATTAGACAGAATTCTTAAAAACAGGTTATGAATCAGTATGATCCAATTTTTAAAAAAATATCATGGGAAGGCAAAGAAAAAAATACTGGGGAGCATATTTACCAAATATACAGAACTCAGGATTTTATTTTGTACGCTTGTCTTTATAGTTTTTACGTCACCTAGGTGTTTCAAAGTACGTGTGTAATATATATACTTAGAATCAAATAAGGCTATCAACAAATTGAAAAGAAACAGAGGTAAACTTCAGCCTCACCTCTGCCCTAATCCTTCAGGAGACCTCCTTTCAGTACCATTTTACACAGCCTGGCTGCTGCCTTACCTGCCTCTCTCTTCAATTCTGACCTTGTATTAATGAGCTTGCTCTCAGCCAATTTCCAATCCAAACTGCTTCAGCCCTTGGTCCCTGAACCCAGATGTTCCAGCAGAACACTTCTTGCCTAAATTTGTCCTTCTACCTGATGAAGGGTGTCCTGGGCTTACTTGCTTTCTTTTGCACCCCCCGGCACATGCGGTTGGACGAGTGCTGGCTAGAGTCTTTATAACATGACACCAAGTGTTTTTCTAAAGTATCTATCCTTTAATATACTTTAATCTCTCAAGAAGTAATATTATAATCAGATTACTCTCTTCCTTCCTTCCTACTAGACTTTCTCTTGTAGTGTTTGCAGAATATACATTTATGGAGTTAGAACCATACTCTGAGTCTGTTTCTTTTTCTTTATTTCAAATTAAATGATATTCTTAAGAATCAATAAAATCTTCATTAAAATAAGCATCACTGATAAAATATACAACATATGGATGTATAATAAAATACATGTTTTATAACACTGACAATTACTCCTGTTTTTCTTATTCTAACATGTTTCCCCAAAAATAAGACTGGGTCTTATATTAATTTTTGCTCCAAAAGATGCATTAAGGCTTATGTTCAGGGAATGTCATCCTGAAAAATCTTGCTAGGGCTTATATTCCAGTCAGGCCTTATTTTTGGGGAAACATGGTTTAAAGCATTTAGTTTTGTTACCATGTTTCACCAAAAATAAGACCTAGCCCGACAATCAGCTCTAATGTGTCTTTTGTAGAAAAAATTAATATAAGACCTGGACTTATTTTACTCTAGTATAAGGCTAGGTCTTTATAATATAATATAATACAATATGACGTAACATAACATAACATCAGTTATAATATAGTATAATATAATACAATATAATATAATATAATGTAATATAATGTAATATAATATAATACTGGGTCGTACTTTAATATATGACCAGGTCTTATATAATATAAGACCGGGTATAATGTAATATAATACTGGTATAATATAATACTGGTATAATATAATATAATATAATATAATATAATATAATATAATATAATATAATATAATATAATATAATATAATACCGGGTCTTATATTAATTTTTGCTCCAAAAGACGCATTAGAGCTGATTGTCCGTCTAGGTTCTTATTTCGGGGAAACACGGTATCAGCATCGCGTAAGTAGTTGAGCTCTCAATGACAGAGCACACTCTTGGGCCTTACTGCTGCTCTTGAATCTGCTGGAATAAGCCAACTAAAGCTGCTCTAGAAGAACTTCCGGAGGATCCTTGCTTTTGGGGTACACTCCATTCCCTCTCTGATGTACCTGCCTGTAGGGGTTACAGCCTGTAACTCTGCACCCCTCATCTGGCAAGGGAGTCAATCTTTTCTTCTCTATGAAGCCTTAGTCAGTATGAGACTCATTACAACTTGATTTTGCTCTATCAACATTCTTTTCTCTTGAGACATTTAATTTATCTGGAAGGGGAAAATGTGTCCGTCTATAATTATAGTACATGAAATTGACCTTTCATTTGGTATAGAGGGTTGAAATCTAAATTTAAAAAATTAGCAAACTAGATACTAGTCTATTGTAGCTTAGGGGAAACGAGGAGGAAAATATCACAGGTACAGTCTTGAATGTTTTCTGTAACTTATTTTACTAGAGTTCCGCAGTAAGTCTGTGGGGAAAGCATTATTATACCTGTTTTATGTATAAGATCATATAGTAGGTGAGAAACAAAGAAGAAATTGAATACCAGCCTGTTTGGTCAAGAATTTATACCCTTTCAAAACACCATTCTCCCTATAATTACATAAACTAATTTGTTTCCATACTTAATACTTTGACCACATTTTCTAATTGACTGAACTTTTTTATTTATTTGAATTTGACTTGTCAAATCAGTCAGCAAACTTCAGGTACTCAGTGGATGCTATTATAGGCTAAATGAGGACCAGACTCCATTGAGAAACAAACACATCACCTGGTCACCTCCACCAACCATCCCATCAGGACACTGACCACTCTTGAGCACCTGCTGTGTGCACTAGCATTTTATTATGAAATTAGCACACATTGTTCTATTTAATCTTCCCAATAGTCCACAAATCAGGAATTGTAAACCACAGATTTCTCCTTGTATCATTCAGGGTTCTCTGGAGAAACAGAGACAAGATTGGAGAGAGACAGAGAGAGACAGAGAGAGACAGACAGAGAGAGAGAGAGAGAGAGAGAGAGAGAGAGAGAGAGAGATTAAGAGATTTTAAGGAATTGGTTCACAGGAATGTGGGAACTACCAAATCCATAGTGAAGACAGGCAGGCTGGAACTTCAGACATCATTTCTATGTTACAGTCCTGAGGCAGAATTCCTTCTGCAGGAAACCTCAACTGGTTGGATGAGGCCCACCACCCACACTATCAAGGGTAATTTCTTTTACTTAAAGTCAACTGCATAACAACTCAGACTAATGTTTGGCCATACACCTTAATACCATAGCCTAACCAAGTTGATACATATAATTAATTATCACACTACCCTTTCTACAATAATGCCCCACTTTTCTTAATAACATACTATAATGAAGCAACACTCACCGTTTGTTTCTCAAGTAGATCAGTTAGCTTTAGCACCCTACCACCTTCACCCTACCTAAAACTCCATCCCTCAAATTCTATCTCGCTTCTGAATGTCACCTCTAAATCTGTTTCTATAAATCACTGCTTGCTTTTGATCACAAGATTAACTGATTATTGTATTACTAATATTCCTAAAAACTCTCAATAGCAAAGTGCCTTTAGCTTTAACTTGCATACCAAGAACAACACCTTAACCCAAGTCTAGGTCTCCTTTAAACCCAATAATCCAAGGCAAAAACAATGACCTCCGCAGGGCTTTCTGAAAGCCATTTGATGTTTCAACAGAAATCATTCGCCTTTGAAAAAACAAAACAAAAAGCTTTCATCCACAGCTTTCATTTAATCAGCAAAATGCAACTGGTATCATTATTTCTTGTGTTTTATAGATAAGAGAATATAAACCAGTATGCTAAGTGACTTCACTAAGCTCAAAGAGCTACTGTGTGAAATATAGGAGGTCTAGAACCCCAATCCATTCACTCAACCTATATCCCTGAACGCCTAGACATTTTAGGTGTGGGGATCCAGCAATGGACTTTATAAACATACAGACCACAACCCCTCATGAAGTCTACATTCTAGAAAGTGGAATTAGACGGCAAACAAATAAATAGGTAATGCATCAGGTGTCAGATAATAAGTGTAGAAAAATAAGGCAGGTAGCAATAAGGCACATGAGTTGTGGGGTGCAAGTTTCAGCACAACCTAAGGTGGTGAGGAAGTCCTCACTGAGAAGGTGGCATTTGATCAAGGCCTGAGAGACATGAGTGGGTAAGGTCTGTGAAAATATTGAGAAGGAGGTTATCATGCAGAAGACGGTCCTGGCGTAGAACCTGCTCAGTATGTTTGAGGACCATGGCGGAAGCATTACAATTTGGTGCTAATTTAAATTATGCTAATCTGTGATTCCTGTCTTCAGATTTCTTTGTTATAGATTTCTTTTGGCAAATTTACATAGAAAGTCAAATATAGTATACAATATGAAAGTTATAAAATCTATAATCATTATTTTATCCCCAAAACATATCTATCATATTGATACTTCTTATACATCATTATATGAATTTATTTTTCACTCATTAATTGTGCTACAAATTAACTAAAGTGACTGGCAACTAAGTACACAAAGCATTAATTTGGCTTCCTAGCCAATGGAAAAAGTGATTCTGGTCTCTTTAAATCCTCATTCTACGGAATAATTTAGGCTTGGCAGTGCTTTGTTTAAGATGTATTAAAATTTTATAAATTTTATGTCTAAAAAACCCAAAAGATAAATTATGTTTTAAAGTAAATCTAAACAAAAATTTGTATTTTGAAATTACAATATCTGAACATATCCACATTACCATGGTTTCTTGTTTTGTAGGTAGGTTTTCAACAAAATTAATCAATATTAATACTGTGTTTCCCCGAAATAAGACCTAGCCGGATCATCAGGTCTAATGCGTCTTTTGGAGCAAAAATTAATATAATATAATATAATATAATATAATATAATATAATATAATAATACCGGGTCGTATTTTAATATCATATAATACAGGGTCTTATATTAATTTTTGCTCCAAAAGATTCACTAGAGCTGATGGTCCAGCTAGGTCTTATTTTTTGGGAAACACGGAAGTATCTGTGAAAGATCACCATTCGTATCATCTTATGAGCTTTATTATATGATGATCATTTATCTAAAATCTGTATCCATATAATGCTATTTGAGCAACTTTACAATGAGGATGGTAGAGTCCAATCTTATTCCCTAGAGTCAAGTCTAGGTAATATGTTTTAACAATAAAATCTGTGGTTATTACATATAAGATATAACAGTTACCATGTAAATTCTGCCCCTATAGTATGGTGCTTACTGTAGTTAAGTCATATAAATATCGCAAATGATGTTCAGGTTAGAGCAGTTTGCCGCACATTTCTCAAACATTCCATTTTGCTGCTCTTTACTTTAAATCACTCCCCCCAAAATGCCCATTCTCTATTTCTTCCTTTTCACTTCAGCCAGATGTCCTAACACCACATATGAAAGAACAGGGACAAAAAGCCAACCGACTCCATACACTGAAGTATTCAAAAAGAAACTTCTTAAAAAGGGGTTTTTAAAAAATCTTAACTTTGTTAAAGTACACTTTAAGAGTTTTCTATATTTCCAAGAAAACTATGAAGAAACTGCTTCAAGCACAATGACAATAAATAGCAAAAAGAAACTTTTTAAAAATACTATTGGTCCTTCAACCTCCTGCCAGAGTCCCACACAATAGCAAATACTTCGGATGAGAAAAGCTCCAGTGGAGCAACACAAATACATTTGACACAGCTTCCACCCCTGTCATTATGCAGAGAGCCTGCGCTTATCCCTTTGTAAATTGGAGACTCTTTTAACCAGGAATCCCAGGATAAAACGGAACCATTTTCCTCACGGCAAAACAAATCCTTCTCCAGTGAATTTTGTTATTGTTTATTGTTACATGGTTATATCAGCACTAAACTGTATGAAAGCTTCAATTAGTTCTTGATGAATGATCCCATAAAAGCTTGTAGTTTCATTTCCCCTGCCACCAGATATTTCACTGAGTATTATTAAATAAAATATAATTAGGATAAGATGCAGGAAACTTAAAGAAGCTGTGCTCTCAGCTCAGCCTAAAATAGTCATCAGTGTAGCCGAATCACATTCGACGCACAGTATATATAAATTCCCATCGCTTGATCCTGGGGAGAACATAGAGGCACTAAATAGTCTTATGCACAATCTCTGTCCTTTAGTGAGGATAACGGCCTATCCTGAGGTGCTGAGTTCGGTGCTAAGTCAAAGAGTTGTTACCTCCACAGAGTGGCAAAAAGCACCTCTGCTAATCAGACATCTGCACAGTAGAATATATACACACTATATGTTGCAAAGCACCTATTGCTTTGTTCCAGCAATAGGTGAGACCATCAGTTTTCCTTTTTCTCCTTAGCATAGGAACTCCAATTTTTAGCTAGGCATACTGACACTGAATAAAAAAGTTAACTTCTCTTTCTGCCTTGCATGTCACCATGTTGCAGCCAATGAAATGTAGAATTGGGGTGTGAGACTTCTGAGAAACCTGGTTAAAGGGAGCTGGCTCAGCTGAGGGTAGACGTTGAAAAAAACTTGCCACCTTTCTTCCTTCTTCTAACCTTCAATGCAGAACTGAAAACTGGAGCTTCAGCAGCTACATTGGATCCGGATGTAATTTTAAGATGAAAATTATGTGGTAGAATATTAGTGCCGAACAATAGAAGTCTGAACTCCTGAAGACCTGGCGCTACCATCAAAGCCTTAAACTGTTATTGTATGGCTTAATTTATATATGATACTCTATTCTTTTGATTAAAACACTATTATAGGCAACAGAACCTAACTATAACTGTGCATTATAGTTAGTGCATTGTTAATATATTTTTTAATAATAGAATATTACTACTGTGTGTTGGTCATTCTGTGAAGCATTTTAATGCATGATCACAGTCCATCTTTAAAACAAACATGTAAGTTAGCTACTGATATTATCTCCAGTCTACTGCGAGGAAACTAAATCACAAAGCCATTCAAAATGTAGCCTGGTTGGTGGTGGTGTGTGTGTGGGGGGGGGGGGGGGGGGGAGAAGAGAGAGACCAGAATTCACGCATTTAGTGTTTCTTTCTTTACACAAGGGGAAAAAACAAAGATCTCTGCCCTCATGGAGCAGATAGTCGGGGGCAGTCTCAAGAGTTCTTCACTATTAGGTGGATGCAAAGGTAATTGCAGTTTAAAAGGTTAAAAATAATTACAAAAATGCAATTACTTTTGCATCAACCTGATATAATCTTGAATAGAGGTTTACAAAGTCTGGTCTGTGGACACCCTTGGAACACAAGATACTTTCAGTGGGTACACAAGGTCAAACCTATTGTTGTAATAATACTAAGACATTACTTGATTTTTTTCATTGTGTTCACAATTGCACTAATGATACCAAAACAAATGGTGGATAAAACTGCTGGTAGTTTGAACCAAACCACTAGGAGTCATGAATTTCTTTCTACCACAGATCCACAGTTAATAAATAAATAGTTTAACTAATTAATTAAATAAAAAATTTCCTTGAGGAATGTCCTCGGTGAAACAGTAAAACTTTGTAATTTTACCAAGAATTGAAACCTGAGTATGCATCAATTTACTGCGTTTCCCCGAAAATAAGACCAGGTCTTATATTGTTTTACTCCAAAAGATGCATTAGGGCTTAGATTCAGGGGATGTCATCCTGAAAAATCATGCTAGAGCTTAGTTTCTGGTTAGGTCTTATTTTCAGGAACACATGGTAATATTCCATGTGATAAAATGGGAACTATTCAAAATGCATTTCTGCTCTATACTGAAGTGTGATGGTTATCTGGAGGGAATGCACCTGTGCAATTGGATCATAAGCTTTCATGGAATGTTGTTTTACTTGAAAAAATTTCTGACCAACTATGGCCATTTGGACACGGATATTTGGCAGATATTTTATTTAAAAACGATTGTGCTAAACCTGACAGAGGAATAAACCAACCCTATTGGCTGCCAGTGATAAAATTTGAACTTCACAATACTTAAGATGTTTCTGATGAAATTGACAAATGTGATGTTTTGATATTTGGAAAATCTGCATAACTCTGTGAAATAATGTTTTCTGAATAACAAATTTATGGTGTTACATACAAGCATGGGTTAAATAATGCATGGATAAAAAATCAATTTAAAGTGTATAATAGACTAATGAATTTTCATGTAAGAAAGTATGAAAAGTTTATTGACATGACTTCAGATTTCACACTGTAAAAAAAAACATTTGGTGAGTTTTGGTATAGTATCAAAGAATACCTACAATTGTGTGTGATGAATACTAAATATCTGTGTGAGTCCATATTTTTTCATGTACTTCAATCATAAAATGCATTGCAGCAAATAAAGATGCAGATATAAGAACTGACTATTGCCTATTAATTTAGACATTCAAGAGATTTGAAAAGTGTGAAAAATGTCATTCTCCTTTATTATTTGGGAGTTATTTTTCATAAAAATGTTATCTATGTTAGCATGTAATGTGTTTTGTATTGTTATTTTTAAATTAATTATATTACAATATTTAATACCTTTTCTCAGTTTTAATTTCTAATATGTAGAAAGAGACAGATATAACCCACACAAAAAAAGTCATTATACCAGAAAGTTTGAGAACTGCTAGTCTAGCAAATAGCCCTTCATCTTCGTTAGCTGGACAATATTTCTGACACTGAAAGAGATCTTGTTCTAATGGTAAGTAATTCACTTTGAAACAGAAAACCAGGGCTCTTCAGTCAGGTTATTTTATCTCTATGGGACTCATAGCATCTCTCATGTGCTTGCCTCAAATCGTCCATTAAGCATGAAAGACTCAATAGCAGAAGAAATTTGTCAGTGAAAATGATGTGACCTGACTATGACCAAAAAAGGACGCCAGATTCCTTTTATTTGGAATAAGAAAATTAAAGTTCAAAAGCGTGTGGCTTTTGACATTGCAATTAAGCTAATACTGGGCAGCTCAAGGAATAGATGGAAATGTCCATGGCTAATTATTCTAAATGCTGCAACTGTTGTTTTCTCTAAATTCCCAAGAATCAGGTTGCTTGCTGCAACTTTTTAAAAACTGAATTAAAAAAAATATATTATCTTCTGATTTTTTATTCCTTTTTTTTTTTTTTTTAACAACAATAGAAATTTATTCTCTACAATTTTTGGGTTCAGAATTTCAAAATTAGTATCACCACACTGACATGAAGGTGTTGGCAGGGATGTTGCTCCCTCCAGAGTCTCTAGGGTAGAATCCCTTCCTCCCATCTTTCAGCTTCCTGTGGCTACTGGCATTCCCTGGTTTGTGGTCTCATCACTCCAGTCTCTGCCTCATTGGTTGCATTGCCCTCTCCTCTGCTGTTGTGTGAAATCTCCCTCTATAATGATACATGTGATTGCATTTAGGACCCACCCAGATCATCCATCATAATCATCCCATTTCAAGATTCTTAATCACATCTGTAGAGACCTTTTCAGTTTTTGCTGTATAGCATAATATTCACAGGTTCCAGGGATTGGACAATTGATATCTGTAAAGAGGCCATTTTTCAGCCTACCTTCTGATTCTTATATCATGTTCCTCAAGACAAAACATATTTTCTGTAACCCAACTGAGGTTACTATTTAACAATTGAGTTTAATATAGTATTGTTTACTATTCAAGCATCTCCTTAAAATTAAGATGATGTTAGTCACCTAAATTTTAGTTTTTATATATTTAACATAAGAATAAGATTTGCTTTTTAAGTATTGTGATATTTAAAAGTGATAGCAAGCAGCAAAATACCCAAAACATCTGAAACATACAGGTGCTTAACTATTTTGGTTTTCTTTTGATACTTTCATTTTCCTGGCCCCAGGAATTCCCCTAATAATCAAATGGCTCTCATCCACTGTGGTGGCCATGAAAGCTTGCTTCTCGGCTCTCTTACAACTGTGATTAAGTCTAATTGACCTTTGGCCTCAGCTTCCAACTCAGGCACAGTGTTTGGGCTGAACCTGTGCTTCCCACAGGTTGCTCACACTCAGTGACTGGCATGGCAAACATACTAAGACAGGCCTGTTTCTGGGAAACAATTCTCAAGATTCTAGTGAGAAAAGTGTTGAGAGTTCAGAAAATCATGTTGCTCAATATTATAGAGCTACAGAGCTGAGGATATTTAAGTGAATTTGTTACTAGGTAGAAGTTTGCCGTAGGATATGGAACTACACAGATCTGAGAAGTGGCTCCAGTCGTTTATGAATAAGACACAGAGAGTAACAAGCAGGAAAATGTAATATCAGTTAACCCAAAACTTTATAACCACAATTTCAATTCAGAAATTCAAATCCATTCTATTTTGTAAATGGTACCTTCTAACAATATGTGCAATTTAATTGGCAATAAAACCTTTGTCACATATTATACTGAGTTCTATTCTATAATATATTTCGGTCATCTTACACATATGCGGGCACTGTATTTTAGTCCTCTTTCAAATGTAAAACAGAATAAAACCTTGGGAGTGAAAGAAAAGAGGATTAAACTACTCACTTCCTGCTCCTGTTCCCCATAATCTTAAATTTAACATATGCTGAATCAGCTTCCCCTATATTTTTAGAAATAGAATACTATAAATAGGATTCAAATTATATTTTCTATTATAAACTATACTTAGACTATATGTATAATAACAAAAATTAAATATATAAATAATAAATAATAAAACAGTTAATAATAAAATGTAAACATTATCCTAAACATTTTCTGTACTCTGTCCTAATATCTGTTAATTTCAGCAGCTTCTCTTAGACATTCAATTTATCAGTAATCATAATACTAACTTATATCTAAAACACTTATAACCCAATCAAATTTCAAATCTAGTCAAAAAATATATTCTTTAGTTACATACAAATTTCTGGAGTAGAAAATAGTAGCAATTACATACTTGACAATGACAACCATGGTGATGATGGCCTAGTGTCCCTCCCTTTTCAGAGTTTTCCCTAATATTAACTCAGCCTCACAACATCTCTATCAGCACCTAATAAAGCAGATTAAATTTTTTTCTTCAAGAGAAAAGCACAGCAGTCCAGATGCCTATTTTGTCATCAAAGAATTTGTTCTCTTGACTTACAGGCTCCTTCCATAGATCACAAATACAATGAAGTAAGGGAAAACTGCTCTTATACAACTCAGATGAATAAGGTTCTGTTCAACATCCATATATTATTTTCCCAGATTCTTGAGTTAGAGTGAAAGGAATATAGATACTAATCTTTTGATACTGATATCATTTTCTTGATAACTAGATCTTACCATATTTTATTTATCAGTTAAAATTGTTCAGGTCAAATGGGAACATTTCAAAAGTAGATTGTGTGTAAAGATTTCAGTTCTTCTTAAATTGATCTATAGATTCAGTGCAGTCTCAATCAAAATCCCCAGCAAGTAACAGTGTAGATATCAACAAAGTAATACTATACATTATATGGAAAGGCAAAAGACTCAGAAAAGCCAACACAGTATGAAGGAGGAAAAAAGTTGGAGGACTGAAACTATCTAACTTCAAGATTTATAAGAAAGCTACAGTAATCAAGACAGTATGCTGTTGTCAAAAGGACAGACAAATAAATCAGTGGAACAGAATAGAAAGCCCAGAAATAGGTCCACATAAATATTGCCGACTAAATTTTGACAAAGAAAAAGATAATTCAATGGAGGAAATATAATTTGTTTCAATAACTAGTGTGTGAATAACTGGACCTCCATATGCAGAAAACAAACCAAAAAACAAACAAACAAAAAAAACGTAGACATTACACTTTTTAAAAACATTAACTCAAAATGGATCATGAACTTAAGCGCAAAATGCAAAACCATAAAACTCTTATAAAATAACACAAAGAAAATCTAGATGATCTTGAGTATGGCAATGGATTTTTCCATATGACACCAAAAGCATGATCCATGGAATAAAGAATTGAGAAACTGGACTTCATTAAAATAAATAAATAAATAAATAGTCTGCTCTACAAAAGGTACTGTCAAAAGAATGGAAACAAAACAAAACAAAACAACAACAAAAAGCCATAGATTAGGAGAAATATTTGCAAAAGATATTTCTGATAAAAGACTGTTAAAAAAATGTCTTTAAGAGCACTTTAAACTCAACAATAAGAAAACAAACAACCCAGTTAAATGGTGGGCCACGGGCCTGAAGAGACTCCACATCAAAGAAGATACACGAATGCAAATAAGCATAATAAAATATGCTCCACATCATATGCTACCATGGAAATGCAAATTAAAATAACAAGATACTACTACACATCTATTGGAATGGTCAAATGTCATACACTGACAGCACCAAACGCTGATGAGGATGTGGAGTAACGGGAACTCTCATTCATTGCTGGTGGGAATGCAAACTGATATAGAACTACCTTAGAAGTTAGTGTGGTAGTTTCTTACCAAACTGACTGTACTTTTACCATACTGTTCAGCAATTGCACTCCTTCATGTTTACCCAAAGGAGTTGAAAATTTATGTCCTATATATGGATGTTTATGGCAGCATTATTCATAATTACCAAAACTTGTAAGCAACTAAGTTGCCTTTCATTAGATGAATAGACAAACTGTAGTACATCCAGATAATGGAATATTATTCAGTGCCAAAAAGAAATGAGCCATCAAACCATGAAGAGACATGGGGAAAACTTAAATGCCTATTACTAATTGAAAGAAGCCAATTTGTAAAGGTACTGTACGATTCTAACGATGTAACATTCTGAAAAAGGCAAAACTATGGGGACAGTATAAAGATCAGTGGTAGCTAGGGATTGGGGTGAGGGAGTGATGAATAGGTGGGTCCCAGAGGATTTTCAGGGCAGGTAACTACTCTGTATGATATTACATTTATCAATACATACCATTCACATTTGACCAATCCCAAAGAATGCACAACACCAAAAGTGGATCATAATGCAAACTATGAACTTTTGGTGATAATGATATGTCAATGTAGGTCCATCAATTGTAACAAAAGTACCACTCGGGTGAAGGATGTTGATAGTTGGGGAGACTGTGCATGTGTGGAGGCACTAAGTATATTAAATTTCTTTGTACTTTGTGCGCAATTTTGTTGTGAACCTAAAACTGTTCTTTGAAAAAGTCTTTTTTTTTTAAGTAGATTGCATACTCTTGGCATAACATTTTAAAATTATAATCTGAGAGTTGGGTACTAGAGGCAGTATTTTGTAGAGCTTTGAGAGTTTTCCTTCAGAGTCTTTAAAATGCTATTGGGCTTCTACTTTAAAGGACTTCATTTTGCTAAAGGATGACATGTTTCCCACTTTGAAGATTCTGACATATTTTAATGGTTCTGTCTTTGAAGAAATGAATATCTGTGAGAGTCCCTAACGAGAAAATTTCCTACACAGGGATAATAGGAAAAGTCCTGTTGAAATTATTTACCAGATTACAGTTTTAACCCTGGAGACAGTCTAATCCCTGACAGGGTTATTATCTTTTGAAAATATTAATATGTTTAGAAAAGGTTCTACTTCTGAAGAATTCTTATTGCTGGAAGGAGGCTATCTTTACATTTTTAGCAAGTTGTTTTCAAGAATGTTCTGTAGCAGAAGATGACTTCACTGGGACAACATTAAAGTAAAAAGTAATTACTTCTATCAGCATTTCCTTATAGAATTCCACGATAATCAAAATAGACCTAGTATCTCCTGAAGCATGTTAATCAACATTTTCATTCATTACATTAAAATGTTAAATGAAATACATTGAACTTAAAATGATGTATATACCTTTATTGGTCATCTTTTATATGTTGGTAGTTTAAATACACAAAAGATATTGACATAAGCAATGATAAATACTATGTTTAGTACTGCTCTACTAATGAAAGGAAAGCATGCTGTTTATCAGTTGTCCTTTTTCATTCCATTTCTGACACCACACATTTCCAAAGACAATACAGATATTCCTCTTTTGGAGAATTCACATGAGTAAACTAAAAGGTGAAAGGAACAAAGGAGTTGTAATTATAAAAATTTTAATGATTTTCACTAAGAAAAGAAAAATGAAATGAGAGAGGGGGAAAAGAAATGTAAAGAAATAAGTTAGGTAACTATGAAAGTCTCATCTCACTTACTTCCCTGTAGGGTGTGAAACACAATGAGGAGAGAGCTACAAAATAGGAGAGAAAAGAATAATGGATTTAATAATGAATTTAGTTCTACTAAAAGCAGTCAACCGAAACCCAATGGTTGCTTTCAGTCAAGTTTCAAAAAATTTTTGTTTCGTTTTTTTTATTTACCCCATGTTTATATGAGAAACTATCTAATGTGAAAATATTTTATAAGCAATTCGAAATTCTCAAGAAGAGATATTCTAGGTGTACGTGCATAAAAACAGTGTAAAATTATAATAAACTGTTTTGTGTTTTACAAAAAACAGTGTAAAATTACAATAAAATTACAAAAATAAAATTACAAAAAATTACAACAAGTAAAATTTGATGTTATTCAATGGCTTTGCCTAGCCGGAAAGGCATTTAGTCTATAATTTGCCTCCAGACTATTTGTGATTGTATGTCATCCAATCACTTTATACAGTCTCCAGCTAAACCGCAGCCCTTATTATCGTGAGCATACCTCTATTTATTTTTCTCTCCCTCTCCTAGAACATACAGCCAAATTCTATCCTAGCTTTAAGGATTATTTTAGTTCATTCAGGTTCCTATAAAAAAATACCAGAGACTGGGAGATTATAAGCAACAGAACTTTATTTCTAACAGTTTTGGAGGCTGGAAATTTCAAGATCAAGGGGCTGGCATATTGGGTGTTTGGTGAGAACCCACCAGCATTCATAGATGGTGTCTTTTCTCTGTGCTCTCACATAGAAGGTGAAAACCAGCTGTCTGTGATATCTTTCATAAGGGCACTAATCCATTCATGAGGACTCCACCATTAAGACATAACCTCTCCCAAAGGCCACACCTCCTGAGATTATAATACTGGACATTAGGTTTTAACCTACGCACTTGGGGAGGACACAAGCTTTCTATCTATAACAAGGATCAAGCCAAGTCCCACTTCTTCCTTAAAGCCATCAATGGTGTCAGAGCCGACTTGCGTATCCTTTGGTCAAGGTCTAATGTTGAGTTAATTGCAGAAAGAGGTAGACACAGACCCAGGTCTATACAGTTGACCCTTGAACAACACAGGTTTAAACTGCATAGGTCCACTATAAAAATATATAAAAATTTAAATAAAAACATAAAATACGTATTTTATAAAAATATAAATAAATACTGCAAAGGTATTTTCTCTTCCTTATGGTTTTCTTAATAGCATTTTCTTTTCTCTAGCTTCTTTTATTATAACATTACAGTATATAATACATATAACATACAAAATATGTGTTAATCAACTGCTATGTTATCATTAAGGCTTCTGGTCAACAGTAGGCTATTATTAATAATTATGTTTTGGGGATGTCAAAAGTTATACACGAATTTTTGACTGTGTAGGGGAGACAGTGCCCCTAAACCCCTGCATTATTCAAGGTCACCTGTGCATGATATGATTTTGTATTTGATCTTAATATTTTAATGCAGAAAATCCTTGTTCACGTAATATGTTGCGCAGGGTGAGATTTATTAGTGGCTTTAGTGTTTTGCTAGCTCAAGAGAACCAAATCTCATACTTAACCATAATACTACCAATTTTAACAAAGTATTGTTCAATGACTCTTTAAAGTTGCATTTTTCCTTGAATAAAATGTTCATATTGTTGTTATTAAAGTGTATATTAGATATCCAATCTAGTTATTGCTAGACATTAGGATGAGGAATAAAATTTTCATTGTGTATTCATTACTTTACTGCTATTTTTAAAACATGGTACATATACAGATGGATCTACATATTGTTATCTGTTATTTAACTGAATGTGATTCTATTAACACAGAGCCGCCTTCTCTGATCCAGAGGTTTGCACTCCATAAGCATATTTGGATTCAATTTCCCCTAACATGCCTTCATTTGCATCAATGCAGAATTTGTTCATATAGCGAACCATGACTTCGTATGAAAAAAAAATGCAAATTACAAATGCAATCTGGGTGCTAAAATTTCATGGCAGAACTTGGTGTTCAATCAGACAATCTAAAACATGATTAATTACTATTTTTAGGTTATCATTTGAATGAAAACACAAAGTGAAATGAAATTCTGATACAGAATTTCTGACCACAGTAGAATAACTGCTTTATGCATAGTATACATATATGCAATAAATAGTTGATGACTGATTCATCAATATGTATATGTGTATACTGCATTGGAAGAAGATTGTGAATGGATATAAAATAATTAGATTCATGATTCTGCCCTTTTAAGGACCTTAAAATACAATGATAAAGGTAAAATTAAAACTAGTTAAAAATATGAGAGTAGTTTAAAAATATGTAGTTAAAATATTATATTAAAACTCTACATTCTCAAGTTATTTTCAAGCATGTAATATTGTTTTCAAAAAAATGTTAAGAAGAAAGGAAAAACAAACAACTTCTGAAAACTTCTGGAATCTTCATTGTAAATAGCTCTTGTTAAGGTCAGCAACGCTCTCAGTCACTGAAGACAGACAATTTCAGTGCAAATTTTAATAGTGTCTGATGCTATTTATCTTCCTTCCTTAAAAATCTTTCTTCTGCTTTTTTTATTTTCCCTCACATATTTTATGGCCTCCCTTCATTGTCCCTTTTCTAAGATCACTCCCCCTATCCAGCTGTAAGTTGTAGCTCTTCACAACTTGGTTCTATGCTTCTTTTTATTATTTTATATTTTCTTCCATCACACACATGCACATGCAATCAATTAACATTTTACCTCATTTTACCATTCTAGATCTCACATGGTTTCTACCTAGTATGAAAGGCAGAAAACTTTGAGTCATCATAGAAACTTCCTATCCTATAATTCATATTTCAAATCCATCAAAGAATCCTACCATTTTGTGCCCTAAATAGTTTTGAATCACATCACCTTAGTCCACCATCTTAGTTGCACAACTAACCCATCCATATTCACTCTGATCTCAAAGCCATCTTCTAGTGTGTAAATCTTACCCTGTTACTTTTCAGTTAAAGGACTTCAATGGTTTCCCAATGCTCCTAGGATTAAAAACTAATCTGATTAATATGGCCTACAATGCTGGATGTACTGAAATTTCTCCCTACCTCTCCAGACTTATTTCACAAAAGCCCACTGTCAACTCTTCGTTTCTATGTCTACTGGCTCTGGTTTAGTACCTTCAGTTCATTTGTGTCCATCTCTCTCCTCCAATGGCCTAAATTTCTTGGATGTGAACTTCAAATAGTTTTGTGGGGGTGGGTGGGGGATATGTTTTCTGGAAATGGAAAAGCCTAGATTTAAATCCCAGATTTATTTTTTATTAGTACTGTGACCTCTGGATATAATGTAAACTTTTTCAACCTTATGTAAAGCTTCCTCCTATGTGAAAATAAATAATATTTCCCTAACAAATGTGTTGTGAGGATTAATGTCATTCTACATTTCTTACTTCTTATTTCTGACTTAAAGTGGTATTATACTGACTTATCTTCTAGTTCCCTAGGTACCTAAGCATAGCAGGTATTTAATCAATGGATACAAAGAGAAAGAAAGAGGAACTAGAAAAAAAGAAAAAGAAAAAAAGGGAGAGGAGGGGAGGGGGACAGGGAGGGGAAGGGAGGGGAAGGGCAAGAGAAAAGGAAAGCTAAGGGAAGGAAAAATGGGAAGAAAGCTGAGAACTTCTCCTTTCCGGTTTCCAATTTCTTTGCAAACAACAAATCACTGATTTTAATGAACTGTTCACAAAATGCATTAAGAAAAATATAGTTGATAAGATAAAAAGTACCAAGTGGAGAGGATGGAAGAGTATCATTCTAATACAGTAAGAAGAAAGGAAACATTGTAGATGTGTGAGAGATTATTTTGGTCTTTGTACCTAAAATAGTTTGGAGCATGAAAAGCATGAGTGAGGAGACCGGATGTGGAGGAATAATAGACCTGGAACTGTGTTCACTGTGGTTATGAGACCAAAAATGGGGAGATGAGCATAGAAACATTATAGGGGAAATTGCTAAATATTATTTATAGGATGACTGTGGGGGATCATATTGAGTAAACAGTTCAAGTAACTACTGAATACCATCCCACAAGCATATTTTCCTCTTTTTCACATTTAGGCCTCTGCTTATGTTGCATAGTCTAGCCAGTTGAGAAAGTAGGGATGAGGTAATAAGAATTGTGGAATGGTGAATGAATGATTGTTTCAGAGTGGAAGATATCTATATATTTATATCGCTATATATCTCTATATAGAGATATCTCTATATAAATATCTATATATAGATATATGTATATATAGTATATATAGTTATCTATATAGATATCTACCTATATATATGACATCTATATAATATCTGTATCTCTATATCTATGTCTATACCTACATATCTATGTCTATACCTACATAGATATAGATATACATAGATATATGATATAACACATTTGGCTGATTTCTAAGGACAGGTGAGCTCAATGCAGCAGTGAAGATTTGACTAGGCCAGAGATGGGAATAAGCTTTGGAAACAAGCTATACGTACTTGCTAGTTGAAATCACTTCAAGATCCTTGACAAGTAACTTTGTCAATAACCAGATGGCCTAGCAATAATTATCTCAAAGAAATGGAGGTGTGGCTGTGAGGGAAGGCAAGAGTAAGGGCCTTGAAGGGAAGGGATGATAAAAAAAAGAAACAAGGAAAATCAAGAAGAGAGAAAATGATTATGAAATTCTGGGTCAGGGTGAGGTTTGTGTAACAAATGCCCAATTCCTGTAAGGTTAGAGATGCTTTAGTTCTTAATTCCATAATGGGGGTCAGACGAGGGAAACACATGTGCCAGTCTGGTCCCTGGTAGTTCTTACTCTCTGACCTGGGAGAATAAGTAACTTGAATGGAGGAAAATACAGTACTCAACTTCAAAGATTTTTAGATGTTGAAATCCCACAGGGAAGATAGGATAAACTTATGTAAAAGGAACTTGAGAATGCTTAATATACCTTATAGGGTGAAGAGAGATGTAAGTTCACCTACTGGTCCATATCATTAAAGCATATATGGCAATTCTGCCTCAAAGAGTTTCTAAAATCTTACCCAAACTGAAGGTCTTCTGTTCGAGTGAATATGTATCTTTTACTTGATTATATTATCTCTTTTATTCTCCTTAGAACAAATCTGAATTGGATACTTGAAGTTCTTATAAATAACATGCTTTATTTTAAGTTAATTGGCTTTAAATAGCAAATAGTGGCTTAGTTCAGTGCTAATAGTCATATATTTGCATAGAAACAAAATGCATACATTGCATTTAATGGTCCCCCAGTAAGAAAACATGGAATAAAGGAATATATGAGTGCAATACAACCTATTTAACAATTTTCAACCAAATTGTATTTGCTTTGACTTTTTTAGGGGATGATTCTCTAAGGACAATCATGTAAGAAGCAACATGAATGGTCACTAAGGCTATTTTTGTTCTGTGTTTCAAGCCCAAAATAAACCAAGCAAATAGAGTAAGATGCTGAAAAAAATAAGTATTCTACCCTGATTAATGGATGCTATAGATATCTTTCTGCTCTGTCTGCTTGGTTAGCTTTGTTTCAAGTGTGATACAGATCTCATGCTGCATGGCAGATCCAGAAATAGTCCATGTTCCTTTAAATTCAGGCAATGCATCATATTCTATTACACTGTGTCACATCAGTCTATGTTGGTAAAGCATGAGTTATGTGGATATGGACCAGTAGGTGAACTGGTTCCAATAAATGGATGATTTGAAGATGAAGTAAAATATTCTTATAAAAGATATTTTTTAAATAGAATAAAAATATACATAAGAAGGACACTATTTCTTATTTACTTACAAAATCAACCTTCCACATAATCTTTCCAAAAACTCTGGAAAATGCATCTGGACCACATGCATTTGTATGATCTGGCTCTTAGATAAAAGTTTTTCCTATGTCAAATTTCACCATTGTTTTGTCGTGTTTTTTTTTTTTTTTTCAGATATTAGTTTTGGAAAAGATAAATAACCCATCAGATTTTCTCTTCATACCATATATATCTAACACAATAATAATGGGAGACATTAAAATGGAGACCAAAGAAAAGTCTTTCAAAGATAAAAAATTATGTTTGTCATAAAATAAATATTATTTTCATGGGGTCCTAAGGAAGGGTATGTGACCAAGGCAGTGAGAAAGTTAAATGCTATATCATTACTGTTAGGATAATTATTATTAATTAATACTTATTGTGATCTGCTACATATTACAGAGTTTTAAGATGTATGTAGTTTTAAGATATACATAGTTCCAAACAAGAGAAGATACAAAATAAATTAAAAACAAATTTGAGAATAATAGGAGGGAACAATTAAGAAAAGACTATATGTCAATTTAGATATGTTGCAAATCTGAAGTTCTCCATTACTGATATCTGTTGGTAGAATGGTTAACGGAGTATGAAAAGCATTCCATAAATAAAGTTGAGAAGAAACTGAGGAAGAAAAGGTAGTAAAGGAAGCGGGTAAAACACAAACAAACAAAAACATACTCCTGAAATTTTGGTAAATTATTATTATAAACTGTGTTAGTAGTGGATTATTCATGAGATGTTTACAACAGCCTTCTTTAAGGACCCATATATACTTAAACTGCTGCTATAGGGCCTTGTGCAGTCCTACTTCTCTACTGACTTTTGCAATTTAATTTCTCTTTTCCAAAGACCACTTTATTCACCACATATTTACAGGACATCTACTATTGTAGAAGACAGAGCTAAGGATTACTGGTGGTATCCAGGACTTTGTAGTGTCATCTATGCACCCCTAAGAGAGTCTTCTTTTTTCTTTCTCAGTTGATATTCTGAATTTGTGATCTCCTTGGAAATATAATTAAGCATAATAACCAACCCTGAGTCAGAGTCTGGGGACCATCTTAGAGTAGCATATATTGATTTTTAGTAAATAGGCTTTGTGATTGTCGCAACTGTTTTGCAGCTTTGGGCAGCCCATCTCTGGATTTACAGCTATTTTCAGAAAGTTGAAAAACAAGAAGTCAGATATTGGGATAAGTGAAGATTCATAAGCATGGATCCCATGAATAGACTATAAATATAATTAATCTTTATGTCTTTTCTAGAGTGTATGGAGAACCAAATTTTCAGAAAGTGAGCAATGAACTTAAATTCAAAGATTTTTCCATTTATTAATAATTGTAACCAAATATAATACCTTCAGTTTTATAGCTCCTGAGATTGTTTTTAATCTGTATTATATAGCCAAACAGTGATTGTATTTAAATGGTCAATTCAGAATAATATCTTAAATTATTTTCTATTGGTTTTAAGTAAACTTATTTTTTCTGTGCTTTCTAAGATGCTTATGGGTAAAGACCCTGAGGTAGCTAAACTTTCTCTGTATGATCAACAGTGGATACTGGGATAGTAGAGACATGGTAAATGTTAACAATTATTGAACCAAATACTCTAATGCAATGCATTATTTTAAAGAAAACAATAAAAAGAAGCATACTTTGGTCTAATAACTTAAGTAGACCTTTAAATTTAAATATATAGATTTTTTTCATAATCTGAACATTTTAACATTCAACTCACAGGAGGTGATCAAAGATATTTTGGTTAATAGATTTTACTTCAAAGAAGCGAAGCAACGGGATTCCTACACTTATTGAATGCACAGTGTATACCTGGCATAGAGGACCACAGTACAGAGTTTAAGAACCTAGACTCCTGGTCTGATTACCAGTTCTGTCACTTACTAGCAGATAAATTAATTAAACTCTGTGCCTCAGTTTCCCCAATCATTCGAATTATTAATGTAATGTGTATCCCATAAAATTCTTGTGAGGTTTAGATATGTGAATATATGCAAATAGTGTCCACACAGACAAGTGCTTAAAAATCTTGAGCTACTGTTACTATATGTATTAGCTCATGTATTCATTATAACAATACTTTGAGATTGGTGTCATGCTCATTTTTGTTTTTTGGAAAAGAAAACCAAAATACAAACACATATCATTTGTATATCTCAGAATTCCTATAATTAAGGCCTGTACTTGGCTGTTACAATGCATCACTGTGGCCAAACCATGAATATTTAAGCAATATCTCTGTTTTTTTGTCTTTGTATTGTTCAAGGTTCTAAATTAAGGGACCTGTCAAAATAACTAAATTATGGTTTATCCATTACTTCCAACCATAGCTTAACACTAATCAACTTTGAATGTTAGGAGGAAAATAATGAAAAGAAGATTTAAAAACATGATAATAGGCTAGAAGACTTTGATCAAATAGGCTTGTCCCCACTCTAAAATGGTCAGGCAGAATTAAAGTTAAAGAAAGAAAGGGGAGCATGGCTTTTTTTAAATCCCCTGGTCATCTTCCTAATCTCACTTCTGTCGTTTCCATTGTTTTTACTGTGACTTCTCATGTGATATTTGCTAAATCACTCCCTACCTCTATTTTCCAGTACACATTAATTTCTGATTCCATACATTGTATTCATTTGCATCATAATCTTAATGAGCTAACACAAGGTGCATGAAGGTTCTGTGTACAATAAAAAAATAAACCTCTTCAAAATTGCTTTTTTACTCTATTGATCAACATTCCTGTCAGTTACAATTGCACATCCATGCATGTTGGGTGAGCAACTGTCTCCTGGTTTGCTTCCTTGTCAAATTTACAGATTATTACGCATAACTTTTCA
The DNA here is from genome assembly GCF_057876585.1 of Rhinolophus sinicus. Taxonomy (NCBI): domain Eukaryota; kingdom Metazoa; phylum Chordata; class Mammalia; order Chiroptera; family Rhinolophidae; genus Rhinolophus; species Rhinolophus sinicus. Next base: position 55,216,172 of record NC_142502.1, read on the forward strand.
CCCTGAATCTGCACTCTACAAGACACAGGTAAGAAAGCACACAGCCAAGTGCAACATTCTTTCTTGAGAGAGTGAACATGCTGTGCAAATTCATGCTGTGAATCTGCAAAGCTTCTTGAGCCTATGAACAGGTGTGAAAAATGTTACGGCAATCTACAAAAGCATATTTTTAGACAAACTACTATTGTATTATTTAGGAACCGATGAAATTGTTTACCCACAGAAGAGCAGTTTATAATACTGATTTTTTAATATGAGGATATAACTTTGAGAATGTAAATTTAAAAACAGTTCCCATTAGACAATTCACAGGTAAATAATTAAAAAGTCAAAATCAAAATACCAACAATAGCCACATATTTCATACATAAGAAAAGATGTTTTCTCCAGTTTGCATCACAAAAAGAAATATTTCTTTGCAAAAGCTGAGAAGAGTAGAATCCAGATCCTGAATATTTAATAGAAAATAAAATGATATTTATTTTTAAGTGCATTCTGCATTCAACACAACTGCATACTCACAACAAATCTATTGCATTGCCCTGACATAGTTACTGCAAAGGTTTTTCCTTTGCTGTCCCAAGGGCCCAATTGATTTATCTGCCAGAAGCCTAAAGCCCCAAAATAAGATAGCTTTGAGTTTACAGAGGTCATTTTTCATTGTCTAAATAAAAATTTCTAAACAAAAATCTCTCATCCTGTTAACCGCAGGGTCCTTATCTCCCCAGAGGCTAAAGCAACCTGAAAGAAGCCATTTCAATTCTTTCATGAAGAAAGATAAAAGCAAGTTTTCGATTAGAAAGCCCAGCAAAGCCTTCTTATTAAATGTTGGTAACAGTAACTAGTTGAAAAGGCAAAACTGTCCTAGAATGGGGCGGGGGAAAGCGGGAAATTATTATGCATGAGACAAACCTTATACAGGCACTGGAAAGACAATCAGAGACAGTGACATTCCAGGAGTCAAAAGGAAGTTTATGAATCCTCGTAACTCTGTACAGTTGTTCTACCGGGTCCTTAATAAACTGCCTCGTATTATCAAGCATGTTCTCTTAATTGTGTGCACTACTTGTATCAACTAACATTACCTACATGCCACAGTAATTATGCATTCAGGTCCATCTTCTCTGATCTGTCATCATTCAAAGTGCTTATGCTGCACAGGCAGAGGTAGAATGTGGCATGCTATCCGAGCTTCAGAATCATAGATTTTGTGAGACCAAGCTAAAAGGAAATTATCAAAAGTGATTTCATAGACTGAGTTTTGATAAAGAAGATAAACACAGACACTAATGGTGATGCCCTGGGAAATAAACCAGAACTGTGGATGAAAAGGAGGATTTTGCAATTTGGAGAAACCTGGTATAAGTGAAGGAGAAGAAGCAACATGGCTCATATTTTAACTTAATTCGTTCAGTACAACGTAATAGAAAAAAATGAAATAATCGTGGGGTATGTTTACACTAAAACATAAACTAGTTTACCTACCAGTTAAAGTGTCAGGGTACCATTTCTCACATCTCTGAAAAACAAAAAAGACCAGGGATGAGGGTGGGGGTTACTTAATTCAGTAAGAATAATTATTTTAAATCTCTTTTCTCAGTTTGTGCACTAAATGTTTATCCTATTAATATTTTAGATTTTTATTAATTTTAAATTCTGATGTAAAGAAAGATACCCCCAGACAAGAATAAACACTCAGACACAGTCTATAAAAAGAATGGCTTACTTTGTCTGCCCACTCCCATCCTTAAGGCAGTGCTTACAAATGAATATAATAACTTTATTCGACTGAGTCAGGTACATATTCAGAAAAGCGTCTGAAGGTGCTCTTTATTATGTACTTCATAAAGAAAAAACTCCCCTCTGTTCCCTCAAGAAAAGATGAAAATAAAATTCCATTCCATTAATTGTAAAATTTAATTGTCACAAACTGGAGGTTACCCAATAAGCCACTGTCAGAAAGAATGGCTTCATATTAAATATTTTAGTACTGAAATTATTGTATCTGATTTGGATTATCTAAATTTTCTAGTAGCTTATTCTGCAGAGAATTCATTCTAGGGGATTCAGTGGAAGCCACGTTGGTCAAAACCAGATAAAGCATGAGAATACAACTAAGGGCTTGTGTGTGTGTGCGTGTGTGTGTGTGTGTGTGTGTGTGTGTGTGTGTGTGTGTGTACTATAGGTAGGTGGTAGTACCTGCCATGAACGTTTCTTAGCCAAAATCATCTTGACTATTTTCTGTGGGGCAGAAGAACTTTAAAGATTAATTTATCACTGGTTTTTGGTGTTACAAGAGACCCAATACTGCCTCATAAGAAAAGATGTGTCCATGAGGCCACCTTTAGGCAAAGTGTGACGGTTTTCTACCTCGCGATGAGTCTTCATTATATACCTCAAGTATACCTGATAGGGTATTGAACACATACCAGTTTTACTGTTTCCTAGACATATGGATCTGCCCAGAAAAACAAAAATTTTCCTCCCTGGGCCTCCATCAGAGAGTAGAATATTGATCTGCCAGACCTTGTATGTACATGAAAATCCAACTGAGGGAACTATGATGCTTGGGGGAAAACTGAAAGATATTTCCTCCCCCATAAATTAAAAAATATGCTTTGAATCATAATTTCCCATTAGAGAGAATCATATATGGCTTCTATTGGCCCCACACATAATTGATACCATTGAGTTGTTAAAGGATGCTTCTCACTCACTCCATAGAAGGATGCATACAAAAATAACTCTATAAAATTCCTAATTGTGGTTCATGTAGCAAGGTTGCAGAAGACATTATCCTGTGCATTACACAGTGTTCCCCATGTCAAGACCACATAAGAAACGTTATTTAGAAGTCAGTGCAAATATATATATATATATATATATATATATATATATATATATATATATATATATATCGCTATGCTTCCCGAGAAACTTAGAGCTTATCTTTGTAAGTTTTAGCTAACTAATTTTGTCTGCTTTCTTCTTGTTTTTTCTTTTATTGCAATTATAAGTCATTTCTAATATTTTGGGAAACAAAGTATGGCATAAATAATAAAAGGAATGGCTAAAGTGATTGAATACACATTACAAAAGTCCTACAAATTAAAAGGAACACCTGACACACATTGGCTTGAGTAACAGAGTCAGGTAAATCACATGGAGAAGTCTGGCTGGAGGTGGTGCATGTCTAGTGGAGCTGCTCAGCAAGGTCGGCAGGGAGGAACTGTTCCATCTCTCTGCACTGCGGTCATGAGACTGTCACTTTTTCCTGTGCTTTTTGACTCTTAGTTATAAGACTAAGACCACTATTTAAAATAATAAAACCATATTCAAAAATAAGAGAAGGAAGCAAGAACAGTACCAGCTATACTTATGTCAGAAACAAACTGCAACCAGATGCCCCAACAGACTTTTCCTCATGCCTTATTGGATATGAAAGAACACAGGAACATCTCTTGCTGTAAGGGAGGCTTTCTGGGACTCGCAGTGGGGGTGGCAAGAGGAAGGGTATTTGTACACGGCAAGTAGATTATCCAAAAGCAGAGCTCTCCCACAGTGATGAAGAAACTTCCAAAAAGGTTTCTAAATACTCACTAAGTTCAGAAAATAATAAAGTACTATACTGAGTATTACAGTACCATAAAATGGCTGGAAAAGTTGGAGTTTTGTCTTCATAATCTGGAGGGTTACTTTTTAAACGTGTTATTTGTGATGGCATTGTACAGTCATTACCTGAGATTTCAAGGCTCAGAATAAACTTTGTGTGAAGTTCCATCTTATGATAGTGAATGTAAACCACACATCAAATAGATTTCTTAATAATGTCAGATTTCTTTAGCCAACTTCTTGTCAGACTTGATAGGTCATCATTATTTTTACCTTGTATTATGGGTAAAAAAGAATAAAATGTCAATTCTGCCTATACTTTTTAGCACAATGTTCTTGCTTTCTTTATCAGTATTATATTAGATTTTTGTTTTCTTTGAAAAATCTTTTCAATTCACACATTCCTTTTACAAGGGCTTGTGTAGTTTAAATGAGTAATGCAGTCCATAAGTCTACTTACCTAGGTACATGAAAACTATAATATTTGACATTAAGTTTAGTACATCAGACAGAGTTCAAAAGGTTTTATTCGCATTTTCTTGTTTTATCATCAAAACAGCCAAACAAGGTAGGTACTATTAGTCCATTTTATGGATGAAAAAAGTGAGGCTTACTGAAGGTTTAAAGGCTACGTAGGTAGTAAACTGCTGGGCTTGAATGGAAAACCAGATTGGTTGGATCCCTAAGCCTCCTTTCTTAATCACACTACCAATAAATCAGTTAACTGAGTAATCAATCAAAATTTAACCAAGCACAGCCATCAATGACATTTTAAGGCACAGTCACAGTCTAAGAAAAAAAAAATTAAAAATGAAGAAAAAAACACAATAAAATGTTACAAATTTATTTACAATAAACCTCTGAAAATTCTATTGAATTTTACATTTGTACCTATGGTGAAGTACAACAAAAGTTTATCGCTCCAATAATGGCTGACATCAGGATGTTCTTAATTACTGCAATTTCTAAGAGAAAAAGATATAAATAATTTTATGAATACTGAAAACCAAAAGAATATTCTAGTAAACAGTCAACCATTAAGGAAATTCAATAAATTTATAGGCCTCTTCAGTTAATGTAAAGGCCTTACTATACCTAGGAAACATCATGAGATTTCTGTCCCCAAATCTTCCATAAATGCAGAGGTAACATAAACAACCATGAACTGTCACTAAAGAAACAGACAAAGTAGTGAACTCAATGAACATAAGATTTTCTGGTGACATCCTCACTAGAATTCATGAATACAGATACGATGTTCATGTTGGGTGCCAGAGAATCACTCTACATTTAATAGACTGTGTTGACTCTCACTGAAGAGACTTTAGTTTATTTCATAATCCAACTAAAGCAGAGCACTGTCTCCCCAAGTCCTCAACTTCATCTCATCGATCTTAGTCTGAAAAATTTAAACTAGAATTTAAAAATTACTTGTTCTTATATTCTGGTTTCAAACAATAGTTGGCTTTTGTTTAAACTCTCTGATGAGGTAATAAAAAATTAATTAAAATGTTACTATCCAATATAATAAAACTTTCATGCAGTCTATAGCCATGTGTCTTCTGACTCATTGAAAGTGGACAATTTGCAGATATCATCATCCCTTTCAGATCATATTATGGGGAATATGTTGTTTGGTTCTTACCAGCTTCCTAGTCTCTTTGAGAAATTAGATATTTTGCTCTACTTTACTATCAGTGTCTAAAGTGATAAAATTGCTTTCTAATTACTTAGGTAGATTTAAGTACAGAATCTGATGCAAATCAGATTCTAACTTACTTGATAAAAGAGCAACAGTGGAGAAATTCCCAGAAACCTGAACTTATGGCTTAGTAAAGCCATTATGGATTGTGATAAATATACCTAGTTTTACCCTCTTTTTCCCCAACCAGTCTCTGTTTCTTATACTTCAAAACACTTCCCAAAAATGTAAGAAGGCTTACTTTTTTGTTAAACAGGTCTTTTATTTTCCAGCAAGACATCATCAATTTTCATACTCAAACAAGTATTTATCTTATCCAAAGGATTGGGGAATACATTGTCAAGAAAATTATGCTCAGAATCTTATACCCAATACTAGTTTAGGTATGTTTGAAATTTTCTTTAAAGGTTTTTTTATCCATCTATCCATCCATCCATCCATCCATCCATCCATCCATCCATCCATCCATCTAACATTTATTAGAAACATTGAATATGTGATGTGCTCTACTAGGCAGCTTCATCTTCAGTCTCATCAATCTCATTTCCTATGTAAGAGAACTTGCTTGGTTCAGAAAGTACTGAAACAATCAAATAAAGCATCTTTTTGAATATAAATAAAAACATCTTATAGAAAAGTGATTATTCCAATTGAGATATTAATAAATTTCCTGAAATTTTGCATGTAAGCCTTTTCAGAAAGTTCAACTTACTCCATGATTTATTTGCCACCCTTCTTCTCCGTTAAGTTTATTTAAAGCAGGAAGGAAGTACACAAATAATGGAACCGGTAAAAACCATACAAGGAATCTTAATATAGCCTCTGACCTCAAGGAGCTGATAGTCTTGTGAGAAAAACAAATATACAATCTAATCTAATTTTTAAGCCATTTTGAGTGATGTGGGAATACAGTGATTTAGGAAAAGTACTCAGACTAGAAGTTTTCACGAAAGGCTTCCTGAGTAGATAATGTTCTAGCTGAGTCTTACGCAATGAGTTTTATTTGTCCAGATTAAAATACAGGTAAAAAAGCATCCAGGCAGAGAACAGCACCAGGTCAGGCATGAAAAGTAGGAAGGAACCTACAACCAGTTTAGTATGATTGAATGGAAGGTATGAGGTGTACCAGTAGAACCTGAGGAATGGAGACTATACAAGGGTTCAGGTCAGACCATTAAAGAAACTCAAAATGTAACATAAATCAAAGGAATCTCCTTTAAAACCAATGAAGGTTTTAAAGGAGAAAATGAAATAATCAGGTTTTAGGTTTGTATTTCAGAGTGATTGCTCTGATTGCAATCATTGCTTCGGGTTGGCTAAGGAATGAAAACAAGAGGAGAGATCTCTCAGTCAATATCAGGAGAAAGGAGATTCTCTGAAGAGCCCAGTCTCCCAGTGGAACCTGTCCGTGAAGTGAACCCTTGATTCTGTGGGTTCCCCTGTTCACACCTGATTCTGGACTCACATTCCCTCTCTCCCTTCTACTCTTCAGGAGCATCATTCTCTCGCCCTATAACCTCATTTCACTTCCTTAATTTTCTTTAAGACCCCAGGTCTCCTCCTACCAATTTATTTTTCCTGAGGAGGAGAAAAAATAAAAAGGAAGCAAATTAGTAAAAGTCTTCAGAAAAGCAGTATTGTAAATTTATAACATTAATCATGTGTTTACCATGTTTCCCCAAAAATAAGACCTAGCTGGACAATCAGCTGTAATGCATCTTTTGGAGCAAAAATTAATATAAGACCCGGTATTACATTATATTATATTATATTATATTATATTATATTATATTATATTATATTATATTAAAGACCCAGTCTTATATTTTAAAATGAGGTCAGGACTTATATTAATTTTTGCTTCAAAAGACACATTAGAGATGATTGTCCAGCTAGGTCTTATTTTGGGGGAAACATGGTATGTATTTTACATACCCAACAATTATAAAAAGAAACATACAGCCACAGTACGGTTCTATGTAGTTTCCTTACATTTTATGCTTATCCAGTGATATCTACATATTAGGATAAAAAATAATTTTAGTAAATACATATACAACACCAGCCACTGACATAAAGAATATATAATGAATTAATTATATTCCAAGAGAAAAATCAGATGATTAATTACCAAGTGTTTCAAGTAGAACATTAAAAAAAGAAGGAAATAATAGAACTGTACATATGGGTGCTCACACACACACATACACAAACCATGCAAAGAATTATTTGTCTATTTTAAGACATGTTGTTGAACTTACTTGGTTACTAGAAAAATCTTTATGAAAAGCACCCTGAAACAACACTGTGGAGACTTAAGACCTCCCCCTCCAAAAAAATTCCACTATTATATAGCTTTCCACTTAGAACCCGTATGTCCGTGATATAGACCGTCACGTACTGGGACACATATGCTGTTTTCTACTACTTTTTTATTAGCCCTCATTCTCACTCTTCAGGGTTTCTATCATAATACAAGAAAATAAAATTTTAAGCCCAGAAGGATTTTTACAGTAATGCAAGTTATTGATCGGTGTAAATTTTTTCAACCAGAGCTTACTATTGCATCCAGATTCCTTCCAAGTCCAATATGCCCAGCAGGTTAATATTAGGTAAGGTACAAGCTGTTAGAAAACAACCAGTAATTTTTTTTCTCCTCAATGTTGCCACATATTTTAAGCTCCTACAGGACAGTAACAAAAACTTTATTTCTCTGCTTTTACCCAAACCTCAGACTTTGAATATACTATGATTGATAAAGATCAGTCATGGAAAACTGACTCAAATCATAATTTTATTGTGTTGGTAACCCTAAAAAGTGTATTTTAATGAGTATATCCATGTGTGTTGTCCAGCTTAGAAAGACATCGTAAACACCTACAATCTCCCCCCACCCAACAGAAGACAATGGGTAAACTATAAACAGTCATTACTATTGCCTTCTATAATTGGACAGCTTATCTTTCCACTATCTGCCTCATATTCTCTGCTTTGAGTCTTCTTCTTCTGGCTCCTAGCCTCAAGTCCTTTGGTTTTAGCTAAATCCATCCTATGTCTAACCTCTAGAAACTGTCCTCTACTCCAGAGGCAACTCTATAAGAAGTATAAGCGTCAAGGTCCCACATTTGCACGGGCTCCTTCCATGGCCCTGGGTGGGAAATTAGCAATATGCCCATAAAGTTACATATATATATATATATATATATATATATATATACATATATATATATATATATATATATATATATATAATGTATATATATATATATATATATATATATATATGGTCAGAATTTTCTTTATCAAAGAGGGCTCCTCATATTTGTATAAGCTTTGGACCCCACAAAACCCAGAATTGCACCTAACTTCATCCTGAAGCTGGCGTTTGGCATTTATAGAACCCTTTCCTCTCTATCTGTACCAGCTGGATTCATTCAGAAGCCCTCAGGTAAGTTCTCACTTGGCCTAGGCTATTCTAGATTTCTGGGCACAATGCCCAGCAGGGCTCAGCTCTGGATCCTGCTTATCAGTATAGGACATTGAGCTCCTGAACTGCAATAAATAGTATGGAACAAATATTGCCCTAAAAGCCTGTATGCGTATAAAATGCAAAATTAAGACCCCCAGCGCAGTATGAAAAAACAGTTTCATCTGCCGCCAATTTCTCTGGGACACATCCCAGACACATGAAAACTGAAAAGAAAAAAAAGAAAAAAAAAAAAAGAAAACTACTTCTAATGCCACACACATCTAAATATCTCTGAGTGACAAGGTTTAGCCACAGATCTGGGTCTTGAAAGTATGTTTGTTTCCACCTAAATGCTTGGCACCATCAGAAACTACAGCCTGAGTTGATTAAGCTGTGCATTTTGTGTGGGGCTGTCCACCTGCAGAATAGAATGGCAGGTAGAAAATTATGCAGGGGAAGGAGTTTAATTGGTGACCTTTAAAATAATGATTCATTACCTTAAAACACTTTTATTATGTCAGCATGAGTGCTTCAATTGAAACTAATATATTTAAATCAAAAACAGTAGGTCTTATTTAATCTATCTTTAAGCAAAAAGTACATGTTAAAGAATTTGTTGGAATTCGTTATCTCTCCTTTCCTTTACCAGTTCTCTATTGCTCCTTTTCCTTGTTTCTTTTCTTTGCTTCTTTCTATCTTCCAACTGCTCTTTTTCCTTCTTCTCTTGCCTTCCTTACTTTCCCTCCCTCCATTAAGCCCTGCTTTTGTTACTTTCGTAGTCTGGATTTGTTCACTTGTAAACGAAGTGGTATCTGCATAGTAAACTTGAACCAAATAGTCAAAGCCCTTTGTACATTTCATGGAAGCAATTGGCCAAAAGTGACTTCAGGAATAACTCTTTCAACCAGACAGAGTAGTCAGGCAAACCAGAATTCAATTTTTGACCTGACTCTCATTAGCTACTGCATGCAGTTGCTTGGGTGTGGACGTGAGATGATATTTGTAAAGCAGCTGTTATGGTTCTCGACCCTGAAAAATTAGTTCTTGCATTCTTCTTCACAATCTAATACTGGGTCTTCCCAAGACCAAGAACAAAATCATGGCACATATTATTTTATGTTCAGCCCAAAGGCAACCCTTTTAAGTCTTACATTTGGCCTGGAATTTGCACAGGAAAAAAAAAAAGACTGAGAAAGTTGGCAGCCCATTAACTAATATGCTAAATGTTTTGTATGACCCACAAAAATCAGATTTCCACATGCTAACATAGATCTGAACCTAGTGCAGACACATGTAAGTAGGCAGTTCCTCTAGTACCAAGGGGGGGGGGGTGGTGAAGAAAACGGCTGGGCAGAAGCTATATTTACTAGGACATGCTGGTGATTTTCAAAGCAAAATTTTTGAGACCAGTTTTCATTTTATGCTGGGCTATGTAACTTTTTATGGCATACACTTTTATAAATAAAAGCATGAGAGCCTCTAAATCACTGACTTAGCATGAAATGATGCCTCTAGGGTTTGGGATTATAAAAAAATAAAAGGAGACAAAGCAGGGATCATAAGGCAATATCCTACAGGAAGCAAATTGATACCTGGGATTACAGTAGCAATTCCTTTCTGCCATTCATGCAAGAACGTATTTTAGATAAACAAATAGACAGAACATTTTGGATCTCTGTAAATAGATCTGAAAAGTCAGACAAGAGCCTTTCCCTATATGGGTGCAAATGACATCATTCATAACCTTTTGAACAATTGGTGCATTTAGAAGAGCTATAATTTGCAGATATGATATTAAAGTTGAACTATTCACTCTAGTATTTCACATTAAAGTCCTATTGGCAGAGCATGAGAAAAGCAAGCAATGACTAAATTTTTTCATGACTCTTTTTATAAATAATAGAATTTTACCTGTTATATTCCATATTAACGTAGATATATGTCTTTCCAGATCTGAAAATAGTAATAAGTGCTGATTTATCCCCATATCAGTCTTTTATGATACATGGTAATTGCTGTTTTTTTTTGTTTTTTTGCTTTTTCTAATAGACATACAGACTAGGAAATTAAGTGTCACACAGAAGAGATCCTAAACCATAGTCATTTTCTAGTTTTAGGTCATATGTTCAACAAATATCACTAAGGAGTTTGGAGGAGCTTGGAATGAAAAAGGACATATAATATTAGTCCTTAAGGAATTTATAAACAATAGGAGAGATGCAATGTTACACCAATACTTATGATGCAAGAAGCAGCTGAAAATGCACCATTAGAAATGTATAAACACTGGGCCATTGAGTTTCAAAAGAAGGCAGAGGTATGTCCAAGAATACTGAAAAAAGGCTTTGTGGAAAAATGTTCTTTAATTTAGACCTTGAATTATAAACAGAATTTTGAAATGAAAAACATTGGTAAGATGCGTTCTAAGAACTCGACTTTAGGAAACTTTCATTTGTTCCCATTGGATAAAACTCTGAGAAATAAAATTAAAATTTAACAAAAGGAGGAAAATCCTTTAACTTTTACGCTCATAAATTTCACCGATTATTTCTAATCTTATCCAAAGATCAAAGTATACGAGGGATAAGAAATGCTATGAGTGAAGAATAAAAATTCACCAGCTTCCTACTGGCTACTCTATGTGGGGCCTGCTGACTAGAGCTAGAAGGATGCAGCAGCACGACTGACATCATCTGGGGAAACTCTGAGACATAACCAGGGAACACTGGAGCTTCGAACATAGACACCTTCTCCCCTTTAGCTGAGTGCTTATTTTAAAAGACATCAGAATAAGAAACATCAATAACAAATTACTATGTTTGTTATATTTTCTTTTTTAGTACATCTTCCCATTTACCTAACAATGAAAAACATTATATTATTTTGATTTTATTTGAATATACATTCGTCTGGATGGGGTGCAGGATATAAATTGGTTATGCTGCTTTGATAAAGTGCGTAAATTCCTCTTCCCTTTATTCATGCCATTCCCTTACAGTATTTATGGTTATGCTCACCAAAGAGAACAAATAAATCCTACGACTACACTACACAAACCCCTGCTGGAAACATTATTTGTTCAAATACACTAATCCCTTCCACAGGGTGAAGGCACTAGAAACAGCCCCTCATGCCCTGACTTTCCACTGTGCACTAAGGGTCACTCGTGGACATGTGCATAAACAAATGTTACTAGTGGTGAAAAGCAGACACTCAGGACCTGGAGAAAACAGAGGGTAGCAGTGTTTGATACATGAATAACTAAAAACAAGAATTCCCAAAAACTTAAAAAAAAAAAAAGTTACAGGGTTATTATTAAAGCAACTTTCCCATTAACTCATATTAATAAATCCTGGGTTTTAAAACATTATCTTAGGTCATTGTTGGTATAGTTCACATTCTCAAAGGTAGTAATTTCAATATCAGTGAATGTAAGATATATCTGACTACAATCCTTTGCATAAGCAGTGCAAAAATATTCAGAACCAACAGAAAAAAAAAATGCATTTGTATACTCAATTTGAATAGAATTAGTAAACCAGGACTACGCAAACTAAATTTGGGTATTAAAGAAACACATCCAGAGGGACAAGATGCAGGCTGGGCAGGGGTTGCCTGAGCAGGGAGGGAAAGGGGAGATGTGGGAGAACCAAGCAAATAGCCTCTTTATACATTGAGATGGTTTTGAGAATAATAATGCGCTAGTTTTTCTTCTTCTTCTACTTCTTTTTAAATCCAAGTAGCTATTGAAGACTGTAATGATTTCAGTCTAAAAAGCAATGCTGGAAAGCCTCTTTGGAGATTGCCAACTCCCACTGTGCAGAAACGCGGTGTCCCGCGCGCTGGTGTAACGGAGACAAACAAAAGAAACACTTCAAGGAAAAGGGGAGGCAAGAGAGGGAGGGCGAAAAAGCAGGGAGGACACAGTTCCCAGAAAAACAGTAAGAGTTTTAAAAAGCATGACCAAAAGCAAGCAGAACAACCCCTAAGCTTGAAAATGATGTAAATTAAATAAAAAGCTCAACAATTTGAGTATATATTACATAATGATATTCTCAGTCAGAAACAACAGTAACTTATCATCAACAATCATGCTCTAGACCCACTTGCTGCGATACTCACTCCCCACTTTAAACTGGAGCAATCGGATTGCACCTTTTATATATCTGTACAGACTCCCATTGGGAGCAAATATATCTGAAAGATTATTAGTTATGGAAATATGTTGCTCTATTGCTTCTGTTGGTATGCTTGCACATAGCTCTCTATTTTCTCCCTTCCTTTGGCAAAATAAATGCTTTAAAAGTCAACATATGTAACTACACAATGAAAAATATCGTAATTAAGGTGATTCTCCTTAGTTACTTTAGCTCCTATAAAGATTTAAACATGGCCTATTACCTACAGATACTAACCATTATAAAAAGGTCAATAATAATTACTGTTTATTTGATTTAAAATGCACTTAATGTAAAACTTTTGTGAGATGGTGAAAACCAGTATGGCGTGCACTTTCTAGAAAAATCTATTCAGATCAGCATTTCAGGAAACTATATTTAAATTTGTTTATAATCTCAGATAATTTTAACTGCAGTGTCTATTTTTAAAATGAAATATGAAGAACTAACTTTGCTTAATGCCGTTATTTTATACCAGGAAGTAATTGATGCTTTTTGGATATTCATTACATATCTTTGAGTTCTAAACCAACTTATCACTTTTAATAATGTTATTAGTCTTTGTATAAGAGTTATCTATAGATTGCATTTGAGTATTTCGGTATTACTATATTTCATAAACAGTGCAGTGAAAATGTGGCATCTATTTCTTATAAGCAGCAAGTCACCCCTGATATGATCACACTGGATCCTTCTGATAGAAGATCCTTACATCTCTATTTAGAAAGCAAATCATTGTACCTGAAAATTTTGAAGAAAAGCATTTCAGGCAAAAAGAAAAAAAAAATGGAGAAAACATGGTAGCCAAAAATACCAAATTAGCAGTACTGCCAAAATTATTTTTAAGGTCACAAAATATTAGAATTATCTATTGTTTAAGGTTCTTTGTTTTTCTAAGAGACGTAATCTTGATTATGCTAGCACATTATTGTTATAAAGTCTAATTCTAAAATTTACCAATGTATAGAACTTTCATTAATCATTATACAAAATATTTTGCCAACAGACACACAATATCATTGAATAATACTTTCATATAGTCTACTTAAATAGCAGTTGTTTAATACAGTATTATTATACTTAATATCTGAGTAGGTATTAAACATACCTGGTTACATGACAGAAGAATAACAAAGAACAATACAGGAATTCTGCTCTCCTTGGCAGTCATTGTTTATGATTCTTGGATTTAAAAAAATTGTTTAATATTATTCAAGAACTTGAAAAACCTATCTGTTAACTACAGGCAGATCCATTGTTATTTATAGCACTCAAATGTTTCATTTTGATGTCTCTTGTCCCTTTTGTTTATTTATTATTAGTGCAAGCATACTATATACAATATGATGATAGTTATTATTATATAATGGCTAATATTTATGAAACATTTACCATATGCCATGCACTGTTATAAGAACTTTATGTATACTGACACATTTAATTTCCACAACAACTTGAAAGATGTATTTTATTATCCCAATTATATAAATGAAAGGTTAAATAACTTGATCAAGAACAAATGCGTTTTAAGTGGAAGCCAGAATTAAACTTAAGAAGTCTTACATGTGCATAACACTTCTCGTATTGATATATCAATGCTTTCAATGCCTAAATACATCTATATACATTTGAATATCAAATTGCCATATAATTGTGTATAGTTTTTTCAACCAGTAAAATATATGTGATTTACCAATAAAATTGTAATATGCCTTTCAGAAAAAACACTATGATTATCACATATGTCAGTTCATCCTCTGGAAAACAAAAATTTAAAGGTAGAATTTAGAAAGAAAAGGAGAAAGCAACTCTGATTGACCCAAAGAAGGGAGAAAAAGATGGAAGCCACCTAAGACCCCAAGGAAGAACAAGGGGTTTCAGCCACTTCCTTTTCCTTTCCTTTTGATAATATTAATATAGCTATAGTTTGTGTTATTCTTTTTTTTTAATTAAAGTTTATTGGGGTGACAACTGTAGTGTTATTCTTGATGCTTACTTTTTGTTAGAAATGAAATAAAATAAGGGCTTGTCAGCTAACAATGAATAAGAGGCATGAATGGGCCTTTATTTTACTCTTTCCTTGCAAGACCCAGACAATCATGTTTTCTAGAATACAAGTGTTTTAGAAAACACTTTAATGCAAATGTTCTCTCTTTTTTAAATACGATGCTTAACAAGACAGTCTGGGTGGGAGGTAACTCATCCTCAACTCTGCAGTGGGTTGCTGCCTAAACAATTAGCAGGTCAGTCTGAAGAAACAACTCTGATAATATTAGAGAACTCTAGATAACGATGGTCATCCTCACTTATAAATCTACCTATGAACTTTGACACCTGGGACTGAGTTTCCATTTACATTCAGATGAGAAGCCGTGGGGTATAAGTAAAGCAATCTGGAACAGTAATGTACAAAGTTGGAAGAACATAGGCTGTGCTCCTTAGAAGTTCACAACCTAGTGAATGCGTGGCAGACTGAGAGCATTTACTGTAGTTCTGAGGTATTGTGCAAATCGTTAAGGAGGCTCATGCCACATAATCCAAGAAGGGGCAGGGGTTGAGGCAGAGTAATCAAGAAGGCTTCACAGGAGAGAGGACTTGTCTTTGGGTCTTGCAGAAGGTTTTGTTATCAAGCCAACCAACAAGAACAGGGAGAAGGTTATGCAGGGATGAAAACATTTCTTGCCAGAAGGAAAGTAAAACAATCCAGTCAATTTCACTTGTGCAGCAATCAGTTTCTTGGAAACGACTTACAAACTCCAGCAGAGCAGAAGGTTTCTCATCCATCCCTTCCCAGCAAGTTTGTAATCCCACGTGGGGCTCTCCTCATTCATTTGCCAAGAGTATGAATATAGGGCAGTAGTGGTGAAATCATCCAGCACTGATTTTAACCCCTCAGCCCTCTTTCATTTATTCACAGCACCTTCCTCCAATTTTGCTGCTCCTCTGTTTGGAGTTCTGTTAAGCAGGGTGCTTGTGGCTTTAAAAATGCAAAATGGATGCCAAAATGAACAGTTTTGCCATGTAGCAAATGTTCAGACTCTGCAATGCTAATTTAGTTCCTTTCCTATAGTTATACAGGTTGCTATGTGCAATGAATTAAACATTAATGAAAATTATTTGATGATGCTATTAGGGAATATATTGAGAAAATAGATGTTTGAGTACAGGTGTTGCCATTCTAAGGAGGTGGCTTTTTTCCCCCAAGATTTGAAAAGCCACAGAAATGAAAGCATTTGGAAAATGCAACTATTGAAAAGCTTAGTATGAGTAATTTTCTGTCTCTTAATCTGGCTACCAGTTACATGGATGTGTGCAGTTTGAAAAAATTCACCGATTCTATAATTATGATGAGTATAATTTCATATATGTGTATTATGTATTTAAAACAACTTTAAGAAACTTTAGCATTCACAATGAAAGGTTTAATGCATTCAAAATGAAGAAATATAAACATATTGTTTTAGTTCCAAATCTAAAGTGAAAACGCCAGACATATAATAGGAGAAAACCCTTCCCCACATAGAAATGGATTATCTCTTGAAGAAATTTGATCAAACATAGTAGGTATTCTGGCTATATGATATTCAGGAGAAAATCCCCCAAAATATATACTTATGAATAAAGTATGAAATGCTACTTATAAAAATTTTACTTGAGCTCAATTCACTGCTGCTTTTGTTTCCACCTTTGTGTTTCTTTCTGTATAAGAGGACTGAACCGCCCTAGAAGGTGACAGACAGTTTATGTGGCATTTAACAACAGAGAAGGAGGCTCCATCAACCATGAGTGGCAATGAGCTGACTGGCTTCACGGAATACTCTAGGTGGAAAAACTACCTTGATGCTTTCTACTTGTGCTGATTTTTCCTTCTGCTGACACTTCTGATGCTCTGAAAGTTGCTTTGCTCACATCCTCTGCTACTGGTGTCAAAGCACACTCTCAATCTTCACATGCCAAAAGAGGAGGAAAACCTTATTTCAATGCCCAAAAGACTTAGCTCCTGTCAAAGATATTCATTTAACACTCACAGTTGGTCTATGGCAACTTGAAGACGTTGTCTTAAAAAGTAGGGCTGGTAGGGGGTGGGGTAGAGAAGAAAAGGACTGGCTTTCTAGGGAAATCGTGTGCTTTCCATATACTGAAGGCATGCTATAAGAAGAGGTTGTACACTCATAAGTAAAGAGGGCAATTTCAACCATTATGTACAAGATCTATGCTTCTTCAGGAGAAGGGAGTGGGTTTAGCCAGCATAAAGAAAATCATTACAATTGGCTAAGTAAGGGGCTATTTTAAAAACAATAAAAAGTTGATTATTTGCAAAGCTTTCTCCTATAAAAATAACTGGCACTCAATCTTATTTCTTGTTTAGTTTTGGCCAGTTACAGCTAATAAAAAATTTCATAATAATAATAAAAAAATCATCAGCATTAATTTAAAACTTCGAATTTTCTTAATGTTTCAAGTACTCTAAACACCATATCAAAAACATGGTCATTTGTAAATATATGTAGCACTTTATACTAATCTACATGAAATAAACACATATAACTCCAAGACATTCATAAAAAGGTAATCAAATTATTTTAGTAGAGATTTGCTATCTGTTCAAATGGAAGACAAATGACAAGCCATTCTCCTATTTACTCTGACCACATACACATTCATATTACATGTTCACTTAAGACCATTTATTCATCTCCACCCCTAATCCACCCAAATATTCCTCTCCAGTGGTTTTATTTGTACAGTTCTGAAATCCATCCCAACACATAGCGAAGTACACAAACTTCGTTCATGAAGCCTTCTTTTTTTTTCTCTGGCTATTTTTAAAAACTGTGTATTTTACACAATAAATCCTAATTCAGCCAATACCAGTTCATTCAAACAGCATCTGAATTTTAAAATTGGCTCCTTTTCAGACAATTAGTTGGGGTGCCAATTTCCCAGTCAAATAAAACCATTTTCCCATTAACATTTTTGGTTATATAATCTGCTGTACAAATATAATACTATTAAAACTCAATGTGCAAATTAAGTCCCTAGAATATCTCAGTTGCTAATTTGGTCAGATAATTCCAAGCATACATTTTGCTGTCATTTAAATTGGAGATTTTTCTGCTGGCTGATTGCTTTCCAAGGGTGAGAATGTGGCTGAAGGGCCCAGTGCATGTCTCAGATTTTCCACACTTTGTACACATGGAAACTGTCTTTGGGCTGGGACTCTCTCCTCTGTCTGTAGAGCATATTGTACTTGCAGCCCTGCCTTTCCTCCTTCTAGGCTGCCAGACACACTTGCCCAAAATGAGTCACTCAGTCTTTGATTTTGTGCATGGAAGTTTGGCCTGTCTGATGTTGTTTGCACAGCCATGCCACATTGTTAGAAGTTGTGATTCAATGTGTTCTTGGAGCTTTTCTTTTGCCAGCCCTGCCTACTGGTAGTGCCCCCATTTCAGCTCACTGGTGAGCAGCTGACTCAGGGTCTTAAAGTGAACCATCCCATGTTTGCCCTGTCCCCATGCTTGCTGCTGTGCCGACCTTCACTTCACAGTTACAAGCCCAGCTGGGGGCACACTTTTAGCAATCTTGCTTTCCCATTTATGTCACATATGTCTTGCAGGTGATGTGGGAAGCTGCCCGCGACATCTGTGACAGATCCAGACCTCCCAACCATATGGGAGATTGGACAGTACCAAAAATTTGATTGGCTCCAGAGTTTGATGCCACATTTACTGCCAACCAAAAAGCACACGGGGCCGTCTTGGGTTGGTTTCTATTTCTTTGTTCCCCAGAGATATAATTCAGAGTAGTTTGATTTTCAACATCAGTAAAACATACTACTATCATCCACAGACTACTGGTTACTGGTTATACTACTTTTCAGCTCTATTCTTGGACAAATTACTTAACCTCTTTAAGTATCGATTTCCTTATTTGTAAAATTCTGATATAATCATTTCTGATTTATAGTAATTAATAATTTAGTAATATAAGAGACAAATTAAGAGAGATGATACATGCAAATTGCTTAAGATAAACAAATGCTCAATAAACATTAGCTATTAGAGTACATATGACAAAACTAGTTTCTTCAGGCATTCGTGCAGCATAGGTAGCATGCAAAAGGTATATGTTAATTTACTTGACTAGCTCTCTTTATACCTTCGTTTCTTGTAATTTTCATTAAATCTGTCTTGAAAAATATGAGAATGCAAGTCTCCAGTATGTGCTTCAGTCCCTGGACCAAGTAATACATTCCAGTTCAGTTCATACTTCCTTCCCAAATAGCATTAACAGTAATGCTCTATCGTCTCTGTGAAGAAAGGCAGGGCTCCACTCTTGAATGTCCTAATTCACCAAGAGTTCTTGAAACCATTTAGACTTCTGCCCACTACTGATTTTTCCACGGTGTGCCTGTCCTCCTGTTACTCTGTTCTGAAATTTGGACTCTACGATTGGTTATCTACACCCTCATTCAGTTCCACCAGTTTGACCTTTGAGTCTAGTTAATTAAACCATATTCTCTAGCTTTGTTTCTCAGACTGACTTGTCACACTGATGCCATCTAACTTCACAATATCCTAAAATAGGAGAGATGGAAGAGATCTTAACAGTCATCCTGTCTCCCATAGAGGGAATCCTTTTCTGCCTGTGGATAGTCTGCTGAAAGAGGTTTGGTGAAGGAGATCTTACATCTTTAGTTGCAAACCCTGTGCAATGTTAATAAATCATTGCCTTTCAGACAGTCCAAAAGATGTCTACTATATATAAACATAAAATTATTATAAACAGACTACATTTTTGTATGCCCAATCTTCAAAATGTGAAAAAAACTATAGTGCCATCCTCAAATTTTACGTTTTCCAATATAAGCACCTTCAGTTCCATCAGTCTTC
Organism: Rhinolophus sinicus; assembly: GCF_057876585.1. Lineage (NCBI taxonomy): Eukaryota > Metazoa > Chordata > Mammalia > Chiroptera > Rhinolophidae > Rhinolophus > Rhinolophus sinicus. The sequence goes on from NC_142502.1 coordinate 55,236,026, forward strand.
ATAAATTCTATCCCTCTTCCCATCTGAGTTGCTCTCTTCATTTAGTCTTTAAACATATATGAACTATACTTCCTTTTGTAGGAAAAAAAAACATTTTCTTTGAAAAAGCACAGTAAAGCAGCAAAGAATTGACTTGGTTTTTTTGTTTGTTTTCCTTCTTTTTTGTCATAACAATACATTTGCCCCAAAGTGGGCTTCTTCTTCTTGCCCTAAATTTTACTCTCTAGGGCCCTTTATTCCTCATCCCCTTTGTGTGAAGGTTAAGATTTGGGGCACTATCTTTATCATTGCTATCACAAATGTGTTTATTCACTTGAACTCATTTTGGTTACAGACTTCTTATTCTACCTCTTGTGTTCATATGCTTTCTGGGTGTGCATAGTGCAGAGAGTTACACACAGGTCCCATGCCTCTTGCTTTTCTCACTGTATCTTAAATTATAAATTCAAAGTCCTGTTTTTAACCCTCCATCATTACTAACTGTATTCATCTTTAGAGGCCCTGAATATGGAATTATACCTATACATCTCTGGATTCTTTGGACACTACTGGCTGAAATTATAAGGTGACCATATTTGGTTATGCATTCATGTGACTATTTAAAATTCTAATATAAAAATATGATTTTCTCTCAAGGTTGATATGACTTATATTTTATGTATAAGTTCTTATACAAAAACAGTAGAACTTATCACACTTCTTTCTCCCTCTCATGAGAGACTATGAGAGTGAAACCACATGAATATATTCTAGATTATTGGTGTGTAACAACACTGCTTTTCTTCATCATTGACTCTGTCACTGGATCTGTCCTATTACTGAAAATAGGACAGTTTAAGGCACATCTTCCTTTTGGTAGGCTGTGGATTCACAACATATACGAGCATACTTTCTCAACATCAAGTGCTACAAATTAGATGTTTCTTATGAACAAGGATTAGTCATCCGTTTAATCATAAGTCTAATCCAATCAAATTCGGTGATGCCAATAATGTTATTACTTTATGTATTTTACCATTTCATATATAATATGTGAACATACATATGCATGATTTGTATGTGTATATGTATTTGTGATTGTATAAGTGTATATATATATACTTAAATATATACGTATGTGTATTTATAAGTATATATATAAGTACTTGTATTTATACTTACATGTATTTATAAGTATATACATAAATATTCATATATATATATATATATATATATATATACACAGATATATATACAAAATATACTATAAAAATATTCATTATTCTGTATCCCAATCCTCTGTTGGTTCTTCCTTGGAACTATTGGGCACTTTGTTGACATAGTTTCATATTTTTTACTAGGCTATACATTTGTTCACGCTTGCTTCCGTGACTCCAGTATTACACATATGTTATACTTATTAAACTGAGCAGTATCTAGTTTTTAAAATATTGGTTGAAATTACTTTTCTTAAATTCTTTTTAATCAGATCAGTGAGTCTATTATAAAATATATTCTTTCTGATGTTTTAAGAAGAATTCCATCATCAATCAGGTGGCAATTTGTCTGAAATTGTCAGCCATGGGCCACAAAAGTAATATTATGGATTTGTTTCTGGATTTTCTACAGGGTATTCTCCTTACCTGTCCAAAATAATGCTCTTGCACTGAAAGAAGACATGAAAACACCTGTGTACCCAAAGCTTTCAGTTTCCTTCCCAGGAAAACGTATTCAATGATCTTTTTACTACACTTGTTCAATTATTTAACAAATCTTTCACTGAGCACCTTCTCTGTAAACGGTCATTCTCCTAGCTAGACAAGCAGATGAATCTGCCATAATGAGACAGACTTAGTCACTGGGTCGACTGGCTGTAATTGACATGTTGTACATGATTCATGGTTGCAGTGGGGACAGGACTCCAGGTTTGAAGTCAAACCCTACTTCAGATGGCCTGATTCATTGCGTGCCTGCAACTGACCTCTGACTCAAGTCATCCTGCAGAATTTTGTCAGGAGTATGCTGCGAGTATTGTGATACAGGATCAGAAAGTTTTATTTCAAGTTTCTACCCATGCATAGAAAGATTCAGAGTTGAGTCTTTAAAGAATATGACAGGTCCTTACTCTGATAAGGTAGGTGCAATGGCTGTTGTGTACTTCCATGTGGGGAACTTGAGAGTCAGGAAAGCAACACCTCCCCCTAGGAGACTGCCATCTATGTCCTGCTTTCAGGCATTCTCCACATCTATGTTTTCATAGTCTTGCCATTAAAGAAATCATGTATCATCTAACTTTGTCTGTTGGTATCTCGTCAATGTCGGTTGGCTCGTCAGCACTGTGACAAGCACAGAAATACTTGCAGAAGCCAGTATACTTCTAACTTAGCCATATCAAGTCCACATTCCACCCATAGAACGCTACCTCCAGGCATCTTTGACACAACTTTGACAGCACTCCTGGTGCCCCTACATTTATCTACACAGGAGCAAATTTATCTTTTTATGGTTCAAAGTTCTGATTTTCCCTCTGTTGTCTGCTTCCACACACATGAGGGACGATGACAATAATCACAGTAATTAAATCTTCATGACAGATGGCTACTTCAAAAATGACCTAGTAACAATGGTATTTTCAGCTAGGCTCCTAAGATCTTAGACATCAGCTATGTCCTTGTGGGTCATTTTTAAATGTCTTAATTCTCAAAGAAATGTCCACTATATCAAGGAGATAACACCATTATAAAGTACTTTGGGATCATTAAACACAACATAGAACCAGGGCAAAAGTGATTTCTAAAAACAAACACCAAAGACATACACAGAACATAAATCAATGATTATTTACACTCATTAAACTCAGCATAATCAACATTCCAAATCTATTGCATTTAAACTAATATAGCATTGTTCCATAAGATTTCCTTGTCTCCACTGTGTGTGCAGTTTCCTTCATGGAATATTCCTATTCATGCATAATAATCTTTAATCATTTTATATTCTCATGTATATGAAATTCAAATTTAAAAGTTGGCATCCCTAGCCCTGTACCAGCACTGATTTCTAACATACCTCAAGCTTACTCTCCACTGCTGACTTTTGGTGCTCTTTCTTCAAGAACTATCCAAAGCATCACTTCTTCTGTGATATTATCTCCACTTACCATTATTTGTATTATATCTTTCTACCATTCCTAAAACTTGTCAAAATACATTCTTCTACTTTCTTATATAACTAAAATTTTTATAGAAGTAAAATATCTGTCTTAGCTCAGGCTGCCATAACAAAATACCATAAACTGGGGGACTTACCAAAATCAATTTATTTTCTTATGGTCTGGAGGCTGGAATTCTAAGATGAGGCGCCAGCATGATCAGGTTCTGAAGAAGACTCTCTTCATGGCTTCCAGATAATCACCTCATTGCATCCTCACATGGCACAGAGAGACTGACAGGAAACTGCCTGCTGTCTCTTCTTATGGGAATACTAAATCCCATCCTGAGGGCCCACTCTCATGACCGCAATTAAACCTAATTATCTCTCATCCCTAAAAGTAATCACATTGGAGGTTAGGGCTTCAACACATGAATTGGGGTAGAGACAATTCAGTCCATAGCAAATAGACTTTCAGTGAAGTGCGCAAATCATAAGAATACATTTTGATTAACTATTTCAAAGTGAATATACCCACGTATCCACTCCTTGGATCAAGAAATAAAAATTGCCAGAGGCCTGAAGTCACCCTTATGCTACTTTCTCGTCATTACTCTCTGCAAATGAACCTATTATTCTGACTTCCATCAATATATATAGTTCCTCTGCTTTTAAACTTCATACAAATGGAATTACTTGCACACTACGTGCCTGGCTTCTTTTGTTCAATATTATGTTTGTGACATTCATCCACATTTTCACATGGTGCAGTATTTTGCTAGTTTTTATTGTTGTACAAAATTTTATTGTTTGAATACATCACCATGTATTTATCTATTTTATTGCAAATAAACATTTCTGTTATTTCCAGTTAGAAGCTAGTACAAATAATGTCTTTTTCTGAAAATTCTTTTACATGTCTTTGGTACAGATATATGCACTGTGAAAGTAGATATGTTTAGGAGTGGAGTTGCTGGATCTAGCATAGAAGATATTGAAGCTTAGTCCATAATTCAATATTCCCAATATTATAAGGTTTGTCAATGCCTTTCTTAGATTAAGAAAGTGTTCTTCTGTTCCTAGATTGCTAAGAGTTTTTATCATAAATCAGTATGGAATTTTATCAAATGGTTTTCTTCATCTTTTGAAATGATCATACGAGTTTTCTCCTTTATTTGATTAATGGAGTAAAATACACAGATTAGTTTTTTTGAATACTGAACAAACTTAAGATTCCTGAAAAAAATCTTAATTTTTTGTGTGCATTAAAACGTTCATGTGCTATTGCACTTTATATGCTGACATTGAATTTGAGATTTTCTTCTCTATGTGCATAAAAGATTGGTTTGTAATTTTTCTTTCTTGTGAAGTCCTTGTTAGGTTTGAGTATAAAGTTTATGCCAGTCTCCTAAAATACATATTTATGGGATGGAAAGTATTCCATCTTTTCCTCCCCTGGAAACTTTGTGTAAGATTGTTTTTATGTCTTCCTTTAAAGTTACCTAGTCTGGGAGATTTTTGCAAGAGGTTTGTAAACTGCATGTTCAATTTCTTTAATAGACATGATACTATACATAATTATATTACTCTTTATATGTAGTTTGACAAGTTGTAGTTTTCCAGGAATTTGAATTTCATACATATTTTCTAATATAATGTCATACTGTTCACATTATGAGGATTGATAATTGTTTATATTATGATGATCTCTGTTGATATACCTTTATTTATTCCTGGTATTGGTACTTTGTACCTTCTTTCCTTTTTTTTCCTTGACCAATCTTGGGAGGTTATCAGTCTCATTATTCTTTTGAAGGGACCAACTCTTGGCCGTGTTGATTTCTTCAATTGTTCATTTGTTTCTTCCATTTTTAATTTATGTTCATATTGTCATTATTTCTTTATTGGTATTTTCTTTGGGTTTAGTTCTTATTATTTTCCTAGTCTCTTGAGATAGATACTAAGATCATTGATATTCAGTCTTTTATTTTCATGATTATTCAATTCATAATATTTCCTTCATGTTTTCTCTAACTTGTGGATACTTTAGAGGTACAGAGCTTAGTTTCCAAACATTTGGGCATTTTCTAAGTCATATCTTTTGTTAATGAATTTGAGTTCAGTTCTTTGAAATGTAATTAGACCTGTTTTATGGAAATATGTATATTTTGCTATTTGGGATTCAGTGCTCTAAATAGATCAATTAGATGAATTTGTTAATTGTGGTTTTCATAACTTTTATTGTTATATTAATTTCTTGTCTCTTTATGTTATCAGTGATTCAGAGAAGTATATTAAATCTCCAGATAAGATTTTGTAATATTTTATTTTGCCTTATGTTCCTTTCAGTTTTTGCTTTGTCTGTATTGATACTATATAATTATCTGTATATAAATTTAGAAATGTTTTGTTTTCCTAGTGGATCCTTTAATCATCATGAAATCTTCATCTTTAGAAATAGTTTTTGCCTTAATTCACACTGTTTTTTAATTGGAATAGTTAAAACAGGTTTTAAACATGAGCCTTCTGCCTTTTGGGTTCTTTTATTTATGGTGCATCTTTTGAGATCTGCATATTAGCACATATTTATATTTTATCCTATCTGACATTGGTCTTTTAATTAAATCTGTTTATATTAAATAAAATTATTACTATATTTGAATACAAATCTGCCATCTTTCTATTCTTTGTATTTATCTAGCTTGTGATTTCTATTTTTCTCCTTCTTGTATTTTGGAATAAGGCTGTTTTATTATTATTATTATTATTATTATTATTATTATTATTATTCCATTTTCCCCTCTGTTAGTATGTTGGTTATAAATTTTTAAGACTCCTCTTTAAGAGGGTAATGTAAACATTACCAACATGTGTTTTGACTATAAATTGGTAATTCTCTATCTTCTGGAAGTGACAAGACTTTTAGGTTATATTATTTAATACTCTCTTCCATGTGTCTTATCATTTTAATATATTTTTTTTTTTTCTTGTACACAACAATATTTTTAAATAACCAAAATTTTATCATTTTCATTGCACTTTAATCATTTGTGCATTGTTGTGGTTCCCTCTGGGTACATTTACCTTCTACCAAAATAAGGGGGAAGAGGGGTGGTGGATGAGTGTAAATGGGATCAAATATATGATAATGGAAGGAGAACTAACTCTGGGTGGTGAACACACAATGTGATATATAGATGATGTATTACAGAACTGTACACCTGAATCTTATGTAACTTTACTAACCATTGTCACCCCAATAAACTTTAATTAAAAAATGAAAATAAAAAACCAATCACTTTAGAAGAATGAAATCTTGCCTTGCAACAACATAGATGGACCTACAGGGTATTATGCTAAGTGAAATAAATCAGGCAGACAAAGATAAATACCATACAATTTTTCTTACATGTGGAATCTATAAAACAAATGAACAAACAAACAGAAATAAACTCATAGATACAGAGAAAAAAACATGATTGACAGAGGAGAAGGTGCTGAGGGAATGGGTGAAAGAGGTGAAGAGGATTAGGAAGTACAAATTCCCAGTTATAAAATAAATATGTCATGGAAATGGAAGGTATAGCATAAAGAATATAGTCAACGAAATTGTAACAATTATGGACAGTGACATATGGACTAGACATCATGCTGATCACTTCAGAAGGTATATAATGTAGAATTACTATTTTGTACACCTGAAACTGATGTTGTATGTCAAATAAAATTTTAAAAATAAATAAACATTTAAAAATATATTTCCTTTATTATTTCTTTTAATGTAGGTCTGCTGGTGATAAATTCTCCCAGTTCCTGTTTATCTGAAATTTTTTTCTTTGTCTTTATCATGGTATGCAGTAGTATTATTGTGATGTGACTAGGTACTGATTTCTTTTTATTTATCCTGTTTGTGTTTTTTAAAGCCTTTTCCTCTGTGACTTTAAATCTTTTAACAGTTTTGGAAAATTCTTGGCACAATGTTTTCAAATACTGCTTTTCCCAATCTGTGCTGTCTTTCTGCAGCTCCAATTCCACATGTGGTGCCTTTCATTATTTTTTCCATATAGTATCTAATACTCTTTTTTGAATTGTCTCTATATCCTTGAGCATGGATAATTTTGAAAGAAGCAATATTTGGTTTCTATTTTTGTCTGTTTTCTAGTTCAATGATTTCTTATCTTTTCCTTATGATTTCATCCATTTGTTTGTTTTACATTTAACTTTTTCTTGTTTCATAGGTGAAAGCTTAGTTTAGACTTCCTTTCTTCACTTAAGCATTTAAAGCTATAGATTTCCCTCTAAGTGCTGCTTGAGCCTGCACATTCTGTTACGTTGTGTTTTCAATTCCATTCAGTTAAAATAAGTAGTAATAATTTCTAACTTCCCGTGTGATTACTTTTGGAACTATGGTTTATTTGTAAATGTGTGTTTAATTTGTAAATATTTGGAGAATTCTCAGATATGTTTCTGTTATTGATTTTTAGTTAAATATAATGTGAGTAGAGACCACACTCTTTTCTCCTTCAATGAAGCTTGCATTATGGTCTGGAATATGAATTCTGCTGTTGTTGAGTGACGTGTTCTATAGATATCAATTATAAGAAGTTAATTGAGTTCCTTTTCAAATTTTCTATATACTCATAAATTTTCCATTTTTTCTATCAATTAATCATGGATTTGTATCTTTCTCCTTTTAAATCTGTCAACTTTTGCTTCATGTATTTTGAAGTTCCATTATTGATTGCATGCATTGTTAAAATTGCTATGTCTTATGGAGTCAACTGTTGATAATTATGAAATATCCCTCTGTAGCCATCATAATTTACATTGTCTACTTTTATTTTTTTTTAGTTTTAACATAGTATTCTTGCTTTCTTATAATTTATTGGAGACAATTTATGGATGGGTCTTGGTTGTATATTTCGTCTGAAACACACTGTCTTTTGATTGAGTTGTTCAGCCATTTACATTTAATACAATAATCAATACAGTTGGATTTAATGTAACATCTTGCTTTTCATCTTCTATTTGTTCCACATGGTTTTATTCCTTTTTTCCTTTGTTTCCTCTGTGTGGTAGCTCTATTTAAGTGGTTGCTTTAGGGTTGAAAGTATTCAAGCAGCCTTCAGGTGCTCCTTTCAATAATATGATACAACTTCTTGAAAATATCAGAATCTCACAAGAGTATACTTCCCTTTTTTCTTTCCTTTCATTTGTCTATTATTGTCATGTATTATTTATTTATGATATAAAACCCACAATACAGTATAATTAAATAAATAAAATCCTTTGAAAACTCAGTTATCTTTCAAAACATTTTAAATGAGAAAAGTCCGTTTCATTTTCTATCTACATACTATTCCCAGGGCTCATCATTGCTTTGTATATTAAAGTTTCCATGTGTTTATCATTTTATTTGTGAGTGACCTTCCTTACCTATGTCATAGTGCAGGTTTGCTGGTGATGAATTCTCTCTGCTTTTATTTGTCTGAAAAAATTTAATTTTATTTCACTTTTAAAAGATGTTTTCACTAGGTATAAATTTACTAATTAACAGTGCTTTTTTTTCTAGTATTTTAAAAGATGTCTTTCTTTGTCTTTTGGGTCCTGTTATTTCTGATGAGAAGTGACTATAATTCTTATTTTTGTCCCTCTGTATTTTTTCCGCTGGCTGCTCTATTACCTGTTTTAGCAAATTGATTATAATGTTCTTGGTGTGGTTTTTATTAGGTTTATCCTGCTTGGGGTTTGCCACATTTTTAAATATGAGAGTTTATATCTCTTTAAATTAAATGTGGAATATTTCAGAGATTATTTTTTAAAATATTGTCTGTCCCTCCTTCTGTCTAGAATCCAACTGCACCCAATTTATACTGTTTAATAATCACTCTCAAGTACTGAGTCCTACATAACATTTTGTTTTATCTTCTCTTTGTGCTTTATTTTGGCTATTTCTATTGTTATGTCATCAAATTTGCTGAACTTTTCCCCCTACAATGTCTAATCTCCTGTTAATCCCATCCCTTGAAAATTCTGTTTCAGATTTTATATATTTTTCTTTCTAATCTTTCTGTTTGGTTCTTTTCATATTGTCCACATTTTCTGTTTCTACTTATGTCTAGCAAAATTGTTTTAGATATCATGTATCATGAGCTTTATACTGTTGAATTCTGGATTTTGATTTATTCCCTTTAAATATTTTGGCTTTTCCTTTAGAAAACAGTTATTTGTAACCCAATTTGATCATTTTGAAGCTTTACTTATATATTTGACTTTTAGAGTGGGTCTAGATTCACTGTGATTTCAATACCATAATTTCAATAATGTAACTCTGTGCTGGCTGATGGAAACTTCAACAATTACTGCCTTCTATGAGCTGTGGAAATGTTGTGGCTTAAAGTTCCCCAGGAAAGTTTCTTTCCTTGGGATTTGTTTTTATCTAGACTTGTGTAGTTTTACCTTATGAATGCAAAGATTTCTATTGGACCATACCTATTCTGAAATTCTTTCTTGCATAGCTCTGAAATGTCTGATGTCTTGCAAATTCTAGCAAGCTCAGCATCCACATTTTCTCATCTCTGTCCCTTCACTCAAAGACACTGCTGGACTCTGTTTTGTTTCCCCATCCTTTGTTATGGACAAGAATTGCTTTCACGCAGAAAGCAAGAGTGATTGCAGGGCTTAGCTCATTTGTTTTCATTCTCTCACCAGTCACAGTTCTGTATCTATTTTCAAATATCTGGAAATAGTTGTTTCATATCTCTTTTCCCTGTTTTGCAGTTGTTTAAGGTAAGATGGTAAATTCAAATCATACCATTTTATGATGGCTGACACTGAAATCCTGAGGTCTTCATATTTTTTACTGACCTATCTTCTAGGTCATTAGTCTTCTCTCAGCTATGCTTATAAACTGTTAAAACCACCTACTAAGTCATTAACTTCAGTGATTTTATTTTATAGTCATATAACTTTTATGTGATTCCTATATGTTGATTCAATTTTACGTGAAGTACTCCAGAAAATTTTTATTTTCTTAAGGGTATTAATCACAGATATTTTTAAGTTACATGCCTTAAATTTCAGTATTTCATTATTTGTAGGCCTCTTTCTTTTGTTTGTTTGTTTCTGGGATTTTGTGCATTTTTTTCATCTCTCCTGGGATGTATTTTCCAATTGAAGTCCAGATACAGAGTATAAAAATTTCAATGCTCCGTACAATGCTATACTATTTCCTCCAGGTAGGCACTTTGAGTAGGATGAATCATCTTGTTCTTAGTAGGAGCTGAGAAGATTTGAGATTGACTTTCAAAATTTTTGACATCTAGTTTATTTCTGACTTGCCCTTATTCCTAGAACACAGACTTTCTGAGTTCTCAACCCTAAATCTAGATTATTTTCAAGGTCCTTTTTTCTTGGCAGGAATTATTCTCCTATTTTTGTCTCCCCAACAATATCAAGTGCCCAAAAACTCTGCCTATTTTTCCTGACTTCCTGAAATCCCATTTGGTGAATGAAGTTTAGGAATCTGCAAATCCCTCTAGGGGAACTTTGTCACAGAATGTCACTTTCACCTCAATATGTTTTCCTTTTCCCTAACACTTTAGCCCGTCAAAACCTGCCTACTTTGGTTTCTCTACAATGCGTTAATAGGCTACTTTTGTGTTTCCTCCAATTTTTATACGGTGCTCCATTCAAAGATTTTTCGATAACAAGATACTCTATCATAGTTCAAGAAAAAAAATAGTATAACTTTTTGAGCTATAAGATAATGATTTACATAGTTGTCTTATATCCATTACTAGATTATAAGTTTCTGATAGGCAAGGATTCTAACTCATCATCTTTGGTTGTTCAGGAACTGACATACAGTCAGCTGCTCAATAATCCTTAAGGTTTTCAGTTACACCACTTATTTCTCTCAAAAACAAAATAAAACAAAACAACAAAAACAAATGCCTGCACACTTCGCTTCTGAGCTACCTACTCCCTCTCTGCCTACTATTTTCCCGATTGCTAGCTAGTATCATCCTTCCATTCTATCCCCTGATCTCCTTGAAACACTGTTTTAAATTACTTCAGGATTTTTTTTTCTTTCCTGACTCTAACCAGGTGTGATCAGAGCGTAATCTATTACCCCTCAGCAAATATATACTCACTGACCTGTGCCACACTGAGTGATGCTTTAGTGCAAAGTCACTATTCTCCTTTCCTCATATAGACTGTTAGCCCCTTGACAGCAGAAGCTGTCCCTCTTGCTCAGCATATATTCCTTTAGTGAGTTCATTGCCATGTACAACAGTGGCAGTTTGAGATGTGGACTTGAGCATCTGCTAACCTCGGAAAGGGGGCTAAAGGATATTGCACTTGAATGGGCACAACAAGCCATAACCATAACAGAATGAATAAGGTTTCTCCAATAATGTTAGCAAAATGGAGACTTTTCATTAGCTTAATGTCTCACAATTGCTTGCATTTATCTTCATATCCCTAGAATCTGTTCTCTAGTTGAAAGATACCTCCTTTTGAATAAAACGTGATAGTAAGCTCTGAGGTGAAGTGGCATCCACACATGTTGATCTTTATGTTTAAGTATTTCTATGCATTGAAATTTACAGTAAATAAGCCTTTAATCAGCAATTACCCTTAACAAAAATATAAATAAACACATGGAGGATAAAAATCTCAGTATCACTGTTTACCCATATGCAAATACTGATTGAAGCATTTCCTACACCTTTACTTCACATTTAGAATTGTATTGGACCTACCTCATTTCTACCTTTACATATCAGAATGAAGACATACGGAATATTTAAAAATTATATCAGTCTTTGAAGATTGGCAAACATGCCCTTCTGAGTGTGACTGTTACCTAATTCAGCATCATTTGCCTGTTATAATTTTTTTAAATAATAAAAAATAAAAGATGAAAACACCTGTACAAAAGAATGCTCAATTCAACTATTAAACAAAAAAGAAAAATACGTAAACATGGCACAGTAGGAGAATAAAGCTTCTGGGGAAAGAAAGCAGAGCTGTGTGACAGATGGAAAGGTCTCAATGGATGAATGGTACTACTACAAATAAGTAGCAGGCAGCCAGAGGGAATCAAATAATGATTATGGAAGAAAAATGAGGGTTAAAAAAGATGAAAAGGATGTTTTGACTCAAGCTAAAGATTCCGTATTAATAAAATTTCCTAGTTTTAAAATATATTTAATTACACATCCACAAAAAGTAGAAAATCATTCATGTCAAATAGGGTAGACAGCTGACAAGTGAACCAGTACAGACAATATAAAAAGCTCGACATGTCCTTGGAGAGGAAGGAATGCGTTCCACAATTTGTACTGGCATGCCCCCAAACCTGAACAGATTACTTTCTGACGATCGATATCTGCAACCACCAGAGGCCTGTTAGAGAGGGTTTTTTTTTAAATCAGCTTCAAAGAGACCTGGTCCCTAGCTTACATTTTATTTTTGCCAGTGGGTGCTGAGGTAAGAGTTTTGGACAAGGCTCATTTTTCTTCTGTTTATAGGGCTATATATTGAATATGAAGTGCCTTGCCACGCTCTCCGGCTCTAGTCAGTTGGATTCAGACCCTGTTTGCAAAGACTGCGATAGAGAACCAATCCCCTCACAAATCTGAAATCAACCTGTGCACACTCAACTCAGTGAGAATTACTGGCCACACTTTAGCTAGTTTTCCAATAGTAGGTACTTACTCATCAATCTAATTCATCAATCTAATGTAGAGTATAAATGGAGTATTTCCTTTTGAATTAAGTGGTATTATAGTTACAGAACTTGAAAACCTAGAACATTTTCTCCCTTTCATTTCTGTAATATGTACAGATATTGGTGAATCAAAGCAATAGTTGTCCTAATATATTTCTACCCATAATGAAATAATTTAAAGTCTATTTCCAGCAGTCCAACAAATTGGAGACAAACAACAAAAAACCTAATTTCCCCATGATTAAACAACTGTAGAATAACTCACTTCAATCTAGAACAACGCTATCTAAAATGTAACTTGAGATATTCTAGTTTGAGATAGTCTCCTATTAAATTTTACATCATTAGGTATATTTGGGCATCCTGCACATTCCACCCTGCTTTTAGCAATTGATAATGCACACTATCATGTGAACAGCTCTGAGAATGAGCCTATTTAGGTTTTTTAAACTAAAAAAATCACAAGATACTTAAATCAAAAAAAAACAACAAACTTTAGGGTACAGCCATCTGGAGTTACTTGCCAAAATTGTGCCTTGGGTTTCATTCAACTACATTTGGTCATTTCTCCCTTAAATAAAATAATTTTTCTAAGTAGTGAAGGTGACAACTACTGAGAAGGCAGAGAATGATATTTCTCCTACATTTCATTTAATATCCAGAACCTATCTACCTGAATAAACATTCACAAGGAAGAGAGTAATAGAGGGGGAAGAGAAAAGCCTCTGTTATTGCAAGGATGCATACTACCCTTCCCTGCTCAATGTATCTCCATCTCCCAGTAGTTGTATTATTAAAAGCAAACTCAAGTATGATGGATGAAAAGAACAACTGTAGCCTTTAATCTTAAGGCTTTAGCTTTTCAACAGCGTCGGTAAGTGTAGGGAATAGTGAAATTATTGGAAACTTAAGACAAATGGATTAGAAAACGTCCTGAAGTAAGGTGCTAGAGAGATTTAAAAACAGGAACCTGATTAACCAATAGACAAAATGCAAGTGAACTCTTCCAATCCATAAGCAAAACTGTGTAAGTATAATATCTGAATTGTGATGTTTAAACAAAGTAGGCAAATACCCAATCTTGAGGGTATTTGAAAAATAAAGTGGAAATATTATATAAATTTCAGATTATTTTATTCTTTATTTTTGTATCGTTATTCCCATAAGATGTTCTAAAATTTTTCAGTCAAATAATGTAAATTTCAAGAGCACTGAATATGATATCTCATACTTGAACATTCCTAACACAAACTATTGTCATAGAGGTCCTGAGAAGTCCTGCGATGTAGAAGGGCTTTAAGTTTTGCTTGAGTTTTTCTCCAACTTAATTGAGTAAGGCAGCCATATTTACATATTAAGCCTATTAATGTCATATGGTTTACTTTAGGAAATAGTTTTCCACTATTTATTACAATAGATTATGTTCATAAAGCTATAGAAATGTAGAAAAGATTGTAATGCTTGGGAAAGTGTCAAGTGATAATATATTTAAAGTGTATTTCTCAGTGTGATCAAGAAAGTTCTAGACTTTCCCAAGACCCTTTCAGAGAACCATGAGATCAGAGCTCTTTTAATAATACTAAAATGGCATTTGCCTTTGTACTTTCACTGTCTCACAGGTGTATAGAGGAATTTTCCAGAACCTACGTAATGGTAAAATCACTCTGACAACTAATAAAAAGAGTACTTCGGTATTTCGTATTTAAAACATTTCTATTTTAATTTCTAGTAAAAATAAATATTGCTAGTTATAATCCATAAAACAAAAGATTTTTCGAGTATTCACAGATTTTAAGAGGTAAAGAGGGTCCTAAGCAAAAAATTTAGGAACTACTGTTTTAAAGTAAACATAGGTCTGGGTGCTTTCTAAGAAAGGAGGGGAGCCTCCCATAGAATCTGAAGGTTTACTTTCAAGTGTTACTTTTTCATATTTTCATAGGCTTTGTATCAATGAGAGAGGGCATCGTATGTAGTAAATATTTTACTGACCAAGGTAACCTGCGGCACCTCCATGATGACAGTGAATTCTGTTAGTGCAGAATTAAAAGCAGCACTGACATGAGCGAAGAGAGAAACAGATTTTAACTACCTATTTTTTCAGTACTTCTTTTTGTGCCAGGGACTGAACTGGGTAAATCTGTATGCACTAGACAGTTTGTACTGTGCCCTTTTGGTGATAAAACATCTATGACTTTAAGGAGAGATATAAAACTATACCTGAATCAAATCTATAATTCTTAGAAATAACAACTCATTTAAAATGAGTAAGAAAGCAGCACCCAAACAATGGTCTAATCTGTCTTATATGGTTTCTCACTTGAGTCCTGTTGCAGATGGTCAAGTAAATTTTTTTGATTATCATGCAATTTTTTAGTCAGTGGGCATAAATATGGAGCAACATGCTAAGTGGTAAGAAACAGGAGAAATTTTGCTGTCCATTATCCTTAAACAATCTGCTTGAATCCTTGGTAGCTACACCTTTTTAGACAGGTGATTTGCTTGAGAAAAATGAAGATAAAATGGGAAATGCACTAAGACCACTGTCTAAAAGTGTCTTTAACATACCAGATAAATAAAGTCTATGCTTAGAAATGATCAGACAACACATGTAAAAACCACGGAAACAGCAATATCACAGAACTCCATTTACTGTGCCAATGCTGAGAGATCATTCCTCTAAAAACTATTAAGTGCCTATTGTATGCCAGGCACTAGATTAGGCTCTGGGGATATACTGATAAACCACATGGATAAGGGCCTTGCCTTCATTGAGTTTTAATTGGGGATATATACACAAATTAAATTAAATTTCAGGAGCATTACCTGTATAGGGAGTATAAAATTCTGGGACATTAGAGCAGCATTCACCCCCAAAACGTGACCTCCAATTGAAACATGAAGACTTAGGAGGAGTTAATGAGGCATAAAGTGTGGTGAAGAGTGTTCACATCCCTGGAGGTCAGGGGGAACATGACATGTTCAAAGAACTAAGAGAAGTAACCATAGCGGGACTGTGGAGTGTGTGTGAGGGCAGAGGTGAGGGCTGAAAATGAGTTAAATTTAAAAACAAATCTCACCCCGTAGGCCATATTAAGAAGGTTGGATTTTATTCTAACAGCCACTAAAGTCACTGTAGGGTTTTACATAAGAAGTAGCACCATCAAGATTGAGTTTCAAAAAAAAAAAAAAAAAATCACTCTTATGAAGAATGATTGGGAAGAAGTCCTGTTTGGAAGCAAGGAAATCAGTCAGAAGATATTGCACCACCCTCGAAAGAGACAATAACCATGATTGAACTGAGGTGAGGATAGAGAGAAGAGGATCACTTTCACAGGTATTTAGAATGTTGAATCAATAGAAATCAGTGAGGAGATGTTAAAGGGAGAGAGAGAACTGAAGAACAACAGACAGGTTTGGGGGCTGAAACCAATGAGAACAAGAACACACATGGCAGACCATATGAAGGGAAACATGAAGAGCTGTGTTTTGGATAAACTGAGTCTGAAATGACTCTACTAAGTGCAGAGAAAGCCAATAGGCTACTGGATACTCAGATACAGAACTAGAAAAGACATCTAGAATCAATTTGTAAATGTGGGCTTCCAAATGGTAATGGATGCTTCTTGAAAAGAAAAAACTCACAGTGTGTTCCAAGATTAAGATTAATAAACATAGGTGCCTCAGAATCATTGTATTAAAGAAACAGTGGAAGATACAAAACCATTTATATTTTTAAAAGCGAGACAATACCTAAATATAATACCAACATCATATTAACAAAAACTGCAGTGTGGAAGAAAGGAGTCATTAACTGCATGTTAATTCTTTTTTATCTTTTAAGGTGGACATGTAGGAACAATCAATAGATATTTTTCCAACTTACAGAAGGAAAAAATTAAGAGATGTCAGTAAAAATTCTTAAAAAAAAAAAATAATGAAAGAGCAAAGATGAATTTAAAAAACACAAAAAAACGCCTTGAACATGTCAGAAATTAAGACAAACATATCAGATATGACACTTAATGACAAAAATCCCTCGGGGGCGGAGGGGGGGAAGAAACCTCAGGAAAAAAAAAAAAACAACTCGGCCATATGGTATTTATCAAAGAAACATCTAAAAGCAAAATAGGTAGAAAGATTAAATAAATAAGAGAATAAGTAAATATCCAGACAAAGGTGAAAAACAACAACAAAAATATTAAAAGTAGAAATGAGAAATACAGCTGCATTTTATATTTAAGACAAAAATCACAATGTGAACATTTTTGTTTTCTTATTCTGGAGTGCTGATGACACGGCAAGGGGAGCAGTTGAATCTGAAGATTTCAAGGAGATAGGACAAAAAAGTTCAGCAGCCATCACGTGGCTCTAGATGGATCTCTTGAAGAAACTTAGGACAGCTCTATGGACCACAGTGAGGAAGATGAGAATTCTTTACCTCTCACCCTGATATTCCTTCCCCAAAATTAGACTCCTGAGGGAGAGAGGGAGGGAGAGAAACCAGAGCTGAAACTACATTTCTGGTATGCACTGTATTAGGACTAATGACAGAAAGTCAGTCCAGTTACAAAGAAATAAAATTATATTGCTTATTCATCTTAGGTAGTGAATTGTGATTAATACCCTTTATATTAGTTATTATTAGTGTATGATTTTATTAACATCTTCAAATGAAAAAAAAAAAACATGGGACAGCCAAATTAATGGGGGAATACAAAGAGAACAATGCTTCCTGATGTTCTAATGCCATCTTGTTTTGAATTTGAAGTTCAGGCATTTCTACAAATGATTATAATGAATAAAGTGCCCACATCTATATCATGATGGGGAGAGTTGCAATTCAGCTGTACTCTCTTATTCATGAATTAGGCAATGACGCTGAAATGACCAAGTAGTTACTAACTGGTACTTGCTATGGGAACAGTTTTATATAGGAAGGTATCTCAATCAGGGTTCTCCAGAGAAACGGAGCCAATAGGATATACATATTGAGAGGAGAGAGAGAGAGAGAGAGAGAGAGAGAGAGAGAGAGAGAGAGAGAGAGAGAGAGAGACAGACAGACAGAAAGAAAGACAAGACAAAAAGAAAGAAACTGAGATCTACTTTAGGGAATTGGCGCATGTGATTGTGAAGGATAGCAGGTCCAAAATCTGCAAGGTAGGCCAAGCAGGCGGTCACCCACTGAAAAGTTTATATTGTAGCTCGAGTCCAAAGACAAACGGCAGACAGAATTCCCCCTTCCTCAGAGATGCCAGTCTTTCTCTCAAGGCTTTAACAGACTAGAAAAGGACCACCTACCGTATGGAGAGCAATTTGCTTACTCAAAGTCTGTGGATCTAAATGTTAATCTCATCAAAATAATACTGCACAGCAACATCTGGACTACTGTTTGACCAAATATCTGGATGCCACAGCCCAGATAAGTTAACACATAAAACAAACCATCACAGAAGGCAAAAAGGATTTTTGAAAGAATCAGAAATGAGCATAATAAAACCTAACATAGAGAGCAAGTCATCTGACACTGAACCACAGGAAGTATAGAAAAGTAATAATAAAACATACAGTAACACCGATAACTCCTTATAATTATATAGGATTTTTTTTTAACTTTCAAAGCATTTTCAAAAGTCGGTGTAATGATGTGTGACAATTAGACATGTAAAGCAGAAGTTCTCAACTATCCTCCATATGTGAACATAGGCTGTGCATTTTAGCTCAACTCATAGCAAGAACATTTCTCATTTTATTTGAACAGCATGAATTAGGAAGGAAAAGGTCTATTTAATTGATAGGGAAATAGAAACATGGGGTTCCTAGATAATGTCTCCAATATCTCCCAACAGAGAGAATTCAAGTACAAATTCTTTGACTATTAAAGAAGTCATTGTTCAACTCTATCTCCCTGTTCAGTCCCTGCTCACTCCATGAAAACATCTAGACAGGAAAGCAAGGTAGTCATGGCAGTTGAAGGAATCAAGTCAGCAAATAATTTTTGAGCAAGTACTCTCACTGGGAGTCCAAAGAGGAGTAAGAAAGATAATCCTGCATCTTGGGTTCTATGCAGTCCACTAAAGGAGACAAGCTGGTAACTGGGTACTGGGGATTTGAAGAGGAAATAATGTAATTTGGCCTGAGTAGGTTCAGAAACAACTTCTCAGAAGAGATTCTTCCTAATCTGAGCATTGACAGCATCGAGCAGTTAGGCAAAAGTTGGAGAGGGAGAGTGCTTTTGAGCAGAGGGAACACCATGAACAATGGTTTGGTGAGTGTGGAATGCGGGAGCACAGTCAGTTCTAGATGCCCGGAGGCAAGTGGATACACACAGCAGGGAGTGTCGAAGCTAGAGATTTCAAGTGTAGAGAATGGAGGACGCCCAAATACTTTCAAATGACTGTGAGAGAAAGGCAGTGAAAAATATCAAGAAGTTATATTTGTACTATATGTATGCTACTGATGCAGCATTGCGGAGAAGACTTCTGACGGTGGAAGACTAGAGGCAGAAAGACCATTGAGGCAGTTTTGTAATCATGCAACAATAAGCTCAAACTGATGAGAAGCTTTCCCTCTGACATGCTGACTTGTACGTTGAACCCAAATTGAAGCTCCCGCACCACTTCCAGAAATTACCATCTTAAGAGAGGGTTAGGTAGGGAAGGCAGTAGGAGACTTAGAAGAATGAGCCACATAATCTGGTAATGATAGTTATTGGTTTTCAGTACTGATCGTTCAGAACCTCATTAAAAATTTGAACAGTCTCACAAGAGAATTAGCAAAAGTGACAGGGGAGCTGAAAATTAGAACTAAACAATATTTTGGGAAACTGATTTGATGTAGATATTGGGCAAGGTTTTAAATTATAGTTTGCATTTAAGAATTAAGGGGATAAATCATTCTTAAAATATGAGTAATCTATTAAAAACAGATTTTTGTGAAATAAATGAGTTCTTAGAATTAAATGCACGAGTGCCAAATATAATTTTAAACAAAAGTAATCATGTCAATCTAATCCCCAAAATTGGCCACGCTATATAATTTGCTCTCAGCAGTCAACATGTAGACAAAAAAAAAAAAAAAAAAAGGCACTTAGTTATCACCTACGTCCCAACTGACAGTGCCACTAAGAAATACAGAAATTAGACTAATTGCTAACTCTTTTTTAAGACTAATTAAAGATCTCTACTATATAAATTTATTTTCATTACCATGGCTTTAATCAACATCACCACCATTATTTTTTCATGGAATGTTATTTGTTAGTCCAGCTCCTTACATCTCCATTAGATGCTGGAGACAACAGTTGGCCTCTGATTCCCACAATAGTTCTTACATTTTTCCTTCCAATTTACACTGCTAAAGGAAATCCACACTCCCATGAAAAAAGAATGGCTTTGTATAGCAACGATTCTTGTGTTTGTTTGATCTTAAAGACAGTACTTTCAGTGTTTCACCATTAATTATAATATTTGCTTTGAGGTTTTATAGATACCCTGTATTAATTTCAGGAAGTCCATTTTGTCCCTAGTTTAGTAGAGATTTTGCTTTGTTGAACTTACCAAATGTCTTTTCATGTATGAAGATAGGATCCTATGATTTCCCTCCTTTCAGCTATTCATGTTGTAATTTTACTAATAATATTCTAATATTAAACAGTGTTGTATTTCTGGGACAAATCCAACAGAACTGCAGGGTATAGTTTTTATACATTACTGGATTTGGTTTCCTTACAAATTTTTCTATCTATTTTCATGAGTAATCATCCTGTAATTGTCCTTTCTTGTACAGATGTTTCATTAATTTGTTTTAATAAATGTGTTTTTAATAATTTATCCATTTTACATATTTTAAGTTTTTTGATATAAATTATTTATCATTATCTTACCCTGCATATCCTCTTCTCTGTTTGGAAGTTTAGATTGTCTTCATTTCTAATGTAAGTGTTTAGAGCTATACATTTCTATCTAAATTCCATTTTAGCTGCAACCCAAAGGTTTTGATATGTAGTATTTTTTAAATGATCCAGTTCTAAGTATTTTTTAATGTCTATTATAAATTGTATTTTTGTTTTGTTTTGTTTTTAATTGCTAACTCAATTGAACTGTAGACAAAGAATGTAGTCTTTATGGCACTGATTTTTTTGTCAAGGATAGATTTTTATGTCCTAGAACATAACCAATTTTCATTTATGTTCCAGATGTGCTTAAAAAGAATTCAGAGTTCACAGTTGTTAGATAAAGTACTTCAGTGTCTGTCCATTAGATGAACTTGTAATTGGGCTATTTGAATTTCAATATCCTACTCTCTCATCTGCCTGATTTATCGTTTACTCAGTTATTTATATTATTCACTAATAAGGTAGACATTTCCATTTTACTTTGTAGTTTTGCCAGATTTTTAAAACAAAATATATTTTGAGGTTATAGTTTTAAATTCATAGTAATTAGAATTATTGCTTCCCTGAGACTCTAAAAATTTTATCATTATGGAACAATCTTTTTTATCTGTTATAATGTTTCTTTGTCTTTCTGTTCATTTTGTTTGAAATTAATATAATTAAATGAGCTTTCATTTGGTTAGACATTATCTGACATATATTTTGTCCTCCTTTAAAAATTCACATTTTCTACCTATAAATTTCCATTGTTTCTCTTGTAAACAGTATACAGCTAGATTTTAACAGTCTGAAAAATCTTTGTTTTTTAACTTGAGAGTTTAGTGCATTTACATTTATTTTATTATGTTCTCTATTTGTTCTACTATTTCTGTGTTTCTTCCACCTCCCATTCTACCTTTATATGTTTTCATTTTTGTAGGAAAGCAAGAATATCATATGTAAAAGTATGATTTAAAAAATAATTACAACTGGTATTCTACATTGGGCACTTTATAGGCATTATCTCACTTAATCCTTACAACAACCCTGGGATATAGTCACTGTTATACCTAGTTTACAGTTAACAAAACTGAGGTCAGAATTATATTAATTTGTGCAAATTCAAATGGAAAAACAAAGATTTGCATCAGTTCTATGTGACTGGAAAGCACAAATGTTTAACTGTCGTTATAAAATAAAGTCATCAAAGGCATCATCTCATCTAATTGGAAGGACATAACTAGAATCGACAATAGATAAAAGTTCTAGGAAGAAACAAATTCAAATCAACAGTATAATTCTCAATTATTTTCATCCTTGTGTTCAAAATGGAGCATCTTAAATATTCTTTCCTGATTTGACCATAAGAGGCAAATTCCTTCCTTTCAGATTTTAATGAATGAACATGCTGACCAAGTTGGCTATGGACATTTCATTTGGTTTTTAGACCCAATTCCAACATGTGTGCTTGTTTGGAGGTGGGGCGAGGTGAAGGGGGAGAGAGACAATTCCCCATACTAACAACTCAATTCTGACACTAGCTACCAGGAGACAGGTTCAGATTTCAGATTCCACAGGTACAGTCCAATGAGACTGCATCTCCCACACACACACATTCACACTTCAGATACCAATTGGAAGCCCAGTTCCTGACCCAGTCGCTCCACATTGGAGGTTCCAACAAATCCCTTCTTGTACTTCAGATGCCAGTTGCTTGTCCAAGTTGTTACGTCTGACTGACTGACTATAAAACAGATGTTCCTAGAAGCTCCTCTTTGGGTCCCATTAATTTGTTAGAGTCACTGAACTCAGGAAACACATTTACTCACTAGATTACTAGTTTATTATAAAAAAGGATATAACTCAGGAACAGCCAGACGAAAGAAATGCATAGGACAATGTATGAGGAAGGGGCCCAGAACTTCCATGCCCTCTCCAGGCACTCCTCTCCTGAATCTCCATGTGTTCATCAACCTGGAAGCTCTCTGAACTCCATTCTTTTGAGGTTTTTATGGAGGCTTTATTACCTGGGCATGATTGATTAAATCATTGACGATTGGTGACTGAACTCAATCTCCTGTCCCTCTCCCCTCCCTGGAGGTGCGCTGGGGGCGGTGGCAGGGGAGATAGGAGGTGGGAAAGTTCCAAGCCTCTAATCACATGGTTGGCTCAACTGGCACCAGCCTCCATCCTTAGGTAAGCTCCAGAAGTCATCTATTAACATAACAAAGGACACCTATATTGCTCACAACACTTCGAAAATTCCAAGGGTTTTGGGAGCCATGAGCCAGAAGCCATATCTGAATAACCAGCTACATAATTTGTAATAAATCATAATATAACAATGTCATAAATATTTTAACCCTTATTTTGGGCTATTATTTGAAATATATTGAAAAATGTGAATGGAATTCAGACCCTGCTTTTCCCAATTTTTCTTTTGGTAAGCACAGTCTGTGCATCTGTGCCTATAATCAGTCTTTTCCAAAGTACACTATAATTTTATGCAATAATCTTGTTAAATCATGATGTGTGTGTTCAAGCAATAGAGTATCTGTGATTTGAATTTGCATCTAATTTCTTTCTCAGAGAAAATCTTTGTACTCTAAGGAGTCTCTCACAAGACCTAGTTTCTAGATCCTGGCTTAATCACCTAGTGTGTGTGAAACTGTGAAATAACCCAAGAATGGCATTCCCTTTAAAAATGAAACCAATGTTTCACCTTGGGATGGGCATAGTGTGACAACCAGATCTGAAGTAATCTGAAATGGCAGTCACCTTTATTTTGTAAATTTAACTATAGCATTCCAAATTCACACTAGAATGTTTGTAATTATAAAGAAATAAAATTGTTCTAATTTTAAGTGATTAATATTGACCAATATTGTAACTACTCAGCCTTTGTTAGATTTTATATTTATGTAGTTTTGCAATAGATGCTCCCACCTACAATATTCTTCTTCCTGAATTTTTCCCTTAACTGATAACTGTGAAACCCCCAAAAACCTTCCTCAGTAAACTCTCCACATCTGACCCCTCTTTTACTGTCTTTCCTGAACTTTTGGTTTTCACTTTTATGGTATTTTGCACCTTTTCATATGTGATGTTTTAAATACTCTGACACAGCAGCACATAGTTCCTCTCCTCAAATGAACTATAAAGTCCTCAAGGGCAGAAGCCTTATTTTCTGTTCTATTTTACTATCTAGTTTCAACTAGTACAAGCAGAGAGATAGTTTCTGGGTTTTCCTACCATTTTGTGCTTATGGTATGTTCTGGAATATTTGATTTTGGGTGACATCTTGAAGGATGAAAAGAATCAAAATTATCCCCCATTACCCAACAAAATTTAGGAGACAGTCTTGACTACAACATAACAGTGATTTCTGGGCTGCAGAAAGACTTTATTGCCACGCCATTGGCTTGGACCCTTTTAACTTGAGCTGTTGCTTCAGAACTGTTTATTGAACGGGCCCCATTTTTCACATATGAATGAGGTTAGATTCCTCCACGTAAGCATCAACATGAAATCCTTCTTGGTGCTGACTTCACTTTTCTGCCCTGCCTCTTCTCTCCTAATTCCAGGAAATAGCATATACTCTACCTTGCAGCATGCTAGGCCCACCTCAATGGTCTGTGTAAGAGAAAGCGATTTCTTTTTTTGTAGAACAATAACCTCTCTATATTGATTCAAACACGGTAAAACACAGCACATCTCTAACTCTCACACACAAGGTGAGAGGTACCATCAATTGACTCTACAAAAGCATAAATCAAAGCAAATTTTTTGCACTTAAGAACATTAAAACCTCCAGTAAGAAAACTGTAAAGCACTCCAACCAACACATAGCTTTACTCTGAGTAGAGGTACTTTAGACCTAATACACAGAATTCTAGGTGTAATTCTGTTAAGCAGCTTTACATTTTGCCATTAGAACTATTTCCCCTCTATGTTAAGCTTTAATATCCTTTCAAATGCATTAATGTGTCCACAGAACAGACTCTCACAGACTCCTGCCTGCTTTGAATATTTCCATTTTAATAACAGCTTCAGATCTTCACTCAGAGCTTTATATACCCCTGACTGTCACAGAGGCTTGTGAAAGACAGAAGGAAACAGCTCATCATCCACAAAAGTCATCCAATGTACAGTTGTTTGCTTTAGAATACAACCCACAGGAAAATTAAAGGGAACATCATTTACATTTGATTTTCCATCCTTTGTGCTCAGCTTTGAATAATTCTAGAGGAATATTCTAAGTCCCTGTAAGGATTGCTTAAATCTTTTCCTTTCTGAGTGACTATAGTCCCATGCTGAAATAGCTGAGGTCTCTCTCTTAGACTTCAGAAAGGCAGAGTAGAGCCAAGTATCGTTGAAGACTTTCGTGGTGTGAGGTCTTATTATCAGATTTGCTGTTCAGTGCCACAGCAGCTCAGAGATAAGGAATACGACTTCACCAAAGCAGTGGGGTTGAAACAACTTTTGAGACAGCCAGTGGTGATAGTTCTGTAGGTTTGTCTAAAAGGAAAAGTGAGCATTTTATGTTTTGTGAAATTTCTGATCATATCAATAACCACTGTCATGTTTAAGAGACAGTCTAAAGAGTTTAGGGCAGTAATAATTTTGGAGTGTGTGTGGGGGTGTGGGGGGGTTGGGTGGTGATGGCAGGAGCAATAACTTAAAGCAAACTAGAAGAATAGTCCAGATACAGTCTTGAAGACCTATGAGGTTTTTCATGAAGAATAATAAGTATAAAATTTGAACAGGCAAGAAATGATTGTGAAGACAACAAGAATGATTGTGGGGGCTAAGGAGGAACAATAAATGATCTGAGGACAGAGGAGCCTCGGCACATTTTGTATTTTGTTCATATCGCTTATGTACAAGTATCCTCCCACTTCATATGCCACCTTCAAAAAATGTGATTTGTCAAAGATGGTAAACTCTGTTCCCTTACCACATCTTGGTTCGTTTAAAGTTGCTAAAGAAAACACAAGAAGGCAAAACCACATACTCTTAGCTGATGGCTCCCTCTGACACTCTCAAGAACTGGAATGAGGTTCAACATTATGGGACTGAGCTCTCACCTAAGTGGTGATTGGAAATTAACTTAGTATTATCACTCATCTTGATGCCAATCACCCACTTGAAGCCTTCAGCTCTCCACCACACACATTAAATGATTCCAAAAGGCTTATCTGATTGGTTTTATTTGATAAGCTGAAAACAACTTTGAATAACTATTCATTTCACTTAAATTAGTGCATCTTTGTACAGTTGATTTAAAAGAAAATACGGGTTTTTTTGTTTGTTTGTCGTATCTAAACAGTCAAATCAGCAACCATTTCCTGAATTCTGAATGTTAATATCTAGTTGCTTACTACCTTTCATACTGATATAACACCAGAACCTCTAACTCAATAATTCTAAACAAAATTTAACATTTTTATACCTAATTTTCCTTTTTCTTGTCTCTTCCTCTTAACAATTCTTTATACTCCCAGTATCCCAGGCTCAAATCCTTGGAGTTTCCTTTGATTCCTCACTCTCAAACAGATCTCACATTTTAAGTTTATAATTCTTTCTTCTTGCTCTTTTATATTTTAATTCTTTTATGTTCTTACAACTACTATAACAACGATCTTCAAAGAATACAAAATGATCTATTGAGGAAGAAAAAAAATGATTTCTTCTTTTAAAAACACCCTGCTTTTTTCTATTTTGAAAATAAATATACCTAAAAATCTAGAGATAGAGATAAAGATAGTGATAGATAGATAGATATATCTATGTATGGGAGAGGAGGGGAGAGAGAGAGAGAGAGAGAGAGAGACTTTTCTCCGTTTTCTTGCTAAGGATATCCATTCTAGAATTTCTCTCAACCAGGGTATAAGCTTTCTCTGCCTTTCATCTGGCTTGTTGCAATCCTCTCTGACTGGTTTTCAGTCTCAAGTCTCAGCTATAATTGAACCAGGCAAGACAATATTGATTGGCCATCTGGTACTCTCTGACCCCACTTCTTTGCTCTTATCATTTTTCCTACCTAAAGTATCCTTCCACTACTGACACCTGTTCCATCTTTCCCCATCTTTTTGGATTCAGTTCAGACGACCTCTTCTTATCTCTCTACCGGAAGTAAATTTTCCTTCCCTGAACGTCCATAGCAAGGATGTCCATACTTCTGTTACGGAAGGCTTCACAGTCAGTATAGTTACTTCTGTTTAGCTATTTGCCCAAGTAGTAAATTGTAAGCTTCTTAGGGAGACAGTCCATGTTTATATACTTCCATACACTCGGCACAGCCAGCACAGTGCCTTACACATAGTAGGTACTCAATAAACATTTATTGAATTAAGTAATTAACATTATGAATAACAATTTGCTTAACTTCCTCCACATTGTATTACAATTTGTGTTTTCTTAAGACTACTTCTATTTTTAACTATAGCATAGACTTGGTAAAGGATATTACAACTCTCTAAATTAGCCCATGGTGATTACCCCTACTGTGCAATTTACCACTATTTTATTAAAGTAAGATTAAAGATAATACTCATTGGAAGAAGTAACAGCAGCATTAACCTCTATTTACCTTGACATAATAAAGCTTTAATAAAACATGGGCAAATTACATTGAGGGGGATAATTATTCTAACATAAAATTTAAAGGAGACTTAATTTCTTATTCTGCACGTTTAGTGCTTTAAGATTAGTGTCATTAATGTCCTTTTTCTTATTTATAGAGGATACATAAAAATATTCAACCCTCTCCAATTTGTTTTCTTATTAATTCTGAATTTATATTCAAGTTCATAAACATAAGATCACAACTTTAAAATGCAACAGTTTTTCAGAAGTAAATATTCTTATAAAGTGTCAGAGCAGGGAGAGTTTTATGGGAGAGATTTTACCCCAAGGGGGAAAAAAGTCAGCCTTGTCTAAATTTTTGAGTGTTGAATCAAAGAAGATTCTTGTTTGTTTTATATCCTCTGGCTTTATTACATCAGACAAGCTTCAAAGGGACACAGCATATAGGATTGAAAAATAACACAGCTGCATTTTGCAGTGGAGTGTTCTGACTCTGCCTGTGTTTTGTTGTTCATGTAATACTTTTCAATAAACAAAGATGTCAATCAACTCTCTTTGCAGCACATCACATTTCAGATTTAAACCATTTCAGACACATCACTGCCCCAAGCTCACGAATTTAACAGATAAAAAATCAGCTTTCTGTCAAGGCAGAATGCAGTATTGATTGTAGGTGGTATTTAGGCAAGAGAACAGCAGAACAATATTACCTTCAGAGTCACATATAGTCCAGAAACATAACATAAAGTGCATTATACTCCGCATGATTTTTTTTTAATGCTCAGCATTGATTAGTACCCTTTTCCAAACACATTCCAAAGAAAGACTTCCACAGGCAGCAAATTGTGAGAGTGGCAGAGGGGGGTTAGGAACACATGATAGCAATCATGAAAACTTTGATCACTTGATTTGATTCTAGTGCCTTGAAAATTAGCATAATTATTCAAACATGCTTCATTAAAAATCATAACTGTACAAGTCCTTTGGTTTAATGATCCAAGTATATACCATGTGAGCTAAGCTTTAAATAAGAATACCAACTTGGTGCTAGGAGGCTAAGAGAGAGATGTTTTCTTAAAATCAAGAGAAAGTACGAAAATACAAACTGTAAAAACCAAGTCAGGAAACAATTCTAAAAAGCAGACCAGCTGTGGATGTCTTGGGTTATATTTTTCTATTTATCTTCACATCTATCTGAATGTTTCTTCGGACCACCAAAGGTTAGGTACCACGTCACTTCTAAGCTACTGGAAGATTGGGATACAATCCCTGTAAATCTCAAACTAATTACATTTAAATTTTAGGTGTCACAGTTTTGACCTTTGAAGGTTGGCAGAGAAAAGTTTGACAGTTCTTCGAATGTTCCTAGATACTGAAAGAGGATGTTTCAAATAAATGAAAGAAGAGGAGATAAACTAAATTAATGACACCAAAGATGTTAATAAGACTAGTGTTATTGGCACACATTTAATTATGTATCAGATCTCATTTAATAGTGATGTCAACTTCTTTTATATTGCAGCCTACATAAGGAAAATAAGGACAGCATACAGGATACTCCATTATTTTGGTTGTTGTGTTAACATTAAGTACTAACTTGGACACACGTGAATCATGTTTATGTGCTTAAAATATAGGGTATGAAAGGGATGAATTTTATGTTAAATTAATCTGCTCCTAAATCACTGAGATTCTAAAGTATATTGGATAATTACCAAGAGTCCTGATTTTTATATAGTGTTCATGCTACATGGAGTTGGTTTAAGAAAAAATGGTGACTTTCTTATCACTATTTTTTGCTTTTGATAATTTATGTAGCATCATCAAAGAGATGTATAAAGGAGTTTATAACAATTTTGAGCAGATTAAAATTTAGAGTCTAATGTGTTTTATATATATACATATATATATATATTGAAATCTACAACTTTACTACTAACTATATTAAGTGCTACAGAATTAAAATGCAAACTCTCACTGATGGCCTATTAACATCAAGAAAATAGTCATTAATCTCAGAAATGTTAAAGTGATTATTTGCTCTCATGAAATGATATAGTGTCGACATCAGGTCCTTGGTCACCATTCAAGTTCAGTGACAGTCTGGTGGGTCTTGGCTAGGTGCCTAGGTCAAATATTAACAGTGTACCTATCTAGGAGTGATTCGTGAGAGGAAACAAATGACAGATGATTTGCTTTAGCCCCATTGAAATACTGTAAAGTCACCAAAAGCAACTAATCAAATGATGTGATGTACTAAGAAAATAACTGAATATGTAGTTCTAAGCAGCCTCAGTAATTCTTATGTCAAGTGGCAAAATATGGGCTGAAATTTGTATCCAATTCTTTCTCTATCAACTGTCATATTATGGGATGCTAATAATTAGCCATGAAACCACAGCCCTCAGGGAAATGTCCTGCAGAACTACAGCCATTTGCCTGGAGTGTTTTCAATATTAAAAGATTAGCTCACATCTCTCCTGCTGTGTTTCCCCAAAAATAAGACCTAGCCGGACAATCAGCTCTAATGCATCTTTTGGAGCAAAAATTAATATAAGACCCGGTCTTACTTTACTATAAGACCAGGTCTTATATAATATTATAACATAACATAACATAATGTAACATAATGTAATACCGGGTCTTATATTATTTTTTGCTCCAAAAGACGCATTAGAGCTCATTGTCCGGCTAGGTCTTATTTTCGGGGAAACGTGGTGTTATTAATATTACAGCAGTAAACCTCTAAGAAACAAATGAATACTTCTACAAAATAAGTCCAGGAAGAGAAATTAGAAAATTAAGTTTAAAACTAGTGGAAGTTAAATAATAATAAGCAGGGGAAAAAATGAGACTTAAATTCTTTGAAAGCAGAGATCATTTTTTATGTTTATCACCAGACTATCATAACAGTTGTCTTTTTATTTAACTCTTGATAAATATTTTAATTGCATGACATTCATTTCACTCTTGTCATTTTTTCTGGTTTTCTGTGAATAAAATTTAAACATGGTGAATTCAGGTAATAACAAGTGGACCAGCAAATCTGGAGAGCAAGCTATAAAAGGAGTGTGAGTAAGTGATAAAAACAATAATATCTGCAGATAAATTATTCTTTTTTATGTCATGTCAAGGAATTCAGATTTAATCCCATAAACAGTAAAAATTTTTGAAGAATTTTGAATTGGAGAGTGACGTGATCAATATACTATGCTATAGAAATAGCACCCTGTAGTGGAGCATACAGAGGATGAATTTAAGCTGGGCAAGACTGACCATTTATAAAATATTGCATCATTTAAGAAAATAAGATGGTCTGAAATAAGGTATCCACAATGAAGGTGATTAAAAAGCAAGGAAAGAGGGTTGGGTCAGTAAGAGTAAGTATAATAATAATAATAACAATAACATAAATAAATAAATGATATTTATTGAGCACTACTAGGTGTCCAGGACTATTCTAAACACGTGACCAGAATTAACTCATTTAATCCTCACTATAATTCTATGGTGAAAAAAATATATAGTATTATTCTCCTTTAAAGATGAGGAAACTCTACATGTTAGGTGACATGCCATAAGTCACACAGCTGGTAAGTGGCAGTGATGAGATTTCAACACAGGATGCCTGCCTCTGAGGCCTCCTTTTTAACTACTGTTTTATGACGTCTAGATTTCTAGTCTATGTGACACAGCAGATAATTATGCTATTCCCGTACACAATGGGAGTCTGTGAAACAGGTTTTATGCGAAATATGTGAAAGAGTATGAAATAGCAGGGCTTCTTTACCTTGACACTGTTGACACTTCAGGCTATTCATTCTTTGTGCTGGGAGACTACCAGGCACATTGTATGATATCTAGCACCATCCCTGGCCCCTATGCATGAGGTGCCAGTAACACACCCCCTACTCCTGCCCCAGGAATGGCAATGTCTCTACATGTCAGTTAGTATCCCCTGGGGGTCAAATCAATGTCTATTGATAACCACTGGTTTATGGAAAAAATAACAAATCCAGTTTTTGTTAGTTTCTTATATTAAATTAAGGTCTTTGCATCTAGATAGTGCTTCCTGTCAATAGCTAAATTTATGGAACTTGAATTCAAGAGAGATTCTGACTGAAGCCATAGATACAGCAAATCACCACCATTAATAATGGCTAATAACTGGATGTGATTTCCAGGACAATGTGAGACCAACAGAGTGCCCAGGGCAACCCTGGGGGCATGAGAATTTATGAGTTGAGAAGAAGAAGAACACTAAAATGAGACTGAGAAGATACAAAAGAAAGAAGAAAATCAAGGTAAGACTTCTTCAATAATGTCAAATTTTGCAGAGTTCAAATAAATAAATTGGATTTAGCAGTTAGTAGGCTACTGGCGACTGCTGCTGGAGCCATTTATAATTGTTTCCTTGAAATTTTATTCTGTTTTCCTCACTTCCTTAAGCAATTTCTTCTTTGGACTCATTATTTTATGCCTGTAGCTTAATCGGTCAGTTCTCAAAGTCTTCAAGAAACAGCTGATTACACTACCGACTGGCACCTTTTTCTTAGGAAAGCAGCTTCAGGCTAGTCTTTTTTATTTATTTATTTATTATTAAATTTATTGGGGTGACATTGGTTAGTAAAATTATATAGCTTTCAAGTGTACAATTCTGTAATACATCTTCCACATACAGCATTGTGTGTTTACCACCAGAGTCAGTTCTCCTTCCATCACCATATATTGGATCCCCTATTCTAGTCTTTTTTATTTATTTATTTATTATTAAATTTATTGGGGTGACATTGGTTAGTAAAATTATATAGCTTTCAAGTGTACAATTCTGTAATACATCTTCCACATACAGCATTGTGTGTTTACCACCAGAGTCAGTTCTCCTTCCATCACCATATATTGGATCCCCTATTCTTTATGACCAGCAAAGGCATGTGCTTTCAACAATACCACTTTTGCTGGACAAGGGATCCATGTCTAACCCAAATGCTAATGAAAATCCATGCTCCATGTCAGATGGTGATTACCCTGGATGATCATGTCCTCCTTGCCTATGGAGTTTGAAGGTGTCATACAGATAAAAAGACCAAGGGAGAGACTCAACAGGGAAGCACTGGGATGGCTGAGCATGGAAGCAGAGCTGCTGCCTCATCCTTAGAATAAGCCACAATTATATGAGATGACCAGGAGCCTATTTTTCTAACAACCTAAAAGACAAACACACACTAAAACTGGTACCAGAAACAGGGCTGCAACAAAAGAGTATCAGGTGGCATGTGGAACAGGTGGTGGCCTAAGACAGGACTAAGTTGGGAAGGAGGGAGAGCAACCACCCTCTCTGAGCACATCTCTAAAAGTGGCTGACCTGACAGCTAACACTGTGGTACACATGTTAATGGGCGCCACATAAAAGAAGACCAAGACATACAATAAAGTTAGAAAGACAGTTGCATTTGTTTATTGAGCTGATATCCCATGGTTGACCTTACCCAGCAGCTTCACTGCCTCAGGTCAGAATCTAGATAAGGCTCTGCCATGGCACTGAGGGTAAGGTGAGGGTCAGGAAAGAGCATATAATCCTAGAATCATATCAGCCCATGATCAGCTATGAAAAAGCAGGTAATTCAAAGTTGTTGTTGTTGTTTTTTCCTGTTATTCCCATGCATATTTCAGGCAAGGTATCAGTAATTGCTGCATAAGAATAATTTCAAGGGGTTAAGGATATATAGGTAGAGAAGTTATTTTATGCATGGATGTATGTGTATGTATTTATTTATATTGATGGGACTTTTTTCAGCTTTGAGTGACCTGTATTGAGACAGGGCCAACTCTGGTTCTAGATTCGATAGTAGAAGACTGAAGAAAACGCAGGTTATCAAGTGGCTGTGGCTTGTAGTTGGCATGCTGCAACCTGTTCTTGAAACAACATATGTGAGCTACCGTGTTTCCCCGAAAATAAGACCTAGCTGGATAATCAGCTCTAGTGCATCTTTTGGAGCAAAAATTAATATAAGATGCAGTATTATATTATATTATATTATATTATATTATATTAGACCCAGTCTTATATTATAGTAAAAGAAGACCTGGTATTATATTATATTATATTATATTATATTATATTATATTAATCATATCATATCACATTATATCCTATTATATTATATGAATGATATCATATCATATCATATTATATTATATTATAAAAACCTGGTCTTATATTATAGTAAAATAAGACCAGGTCTTATATTAATTTTTGCTCCAAAAGACGCATTAAAGCTGATTGTCCAGCTAGATCTTATTTTCAGGGAAACACAGTAATTTTAGAAAACCTATATATCCCACCACATCTTATCTGCGCAAAGGTGAACCTCTCATAAACACACACACACAAAAGGAAATCTTAGAACTATCTGAGAAAATTTGGGTGAGAGTAGGCTACTCCACCAAGCCCTGGTGAAATCCTTCATAGAGTATTCACCATCCTTCAGGAAGAAAATGACTATTTGTCACACCATGATGTGTAATCCATAAGGAAAGTGTGAATCAAATGCAAAATGGCATTAGCAAATAAAGAAATTTCACCTGGAATGACTTTCAGGACTAGTCTAGACTTGTGGGCGAGCTATGGCTTCCTGGTAGGCTGCCTGTTTTTGTACATGCATTTTTACTGGATGTAGCTATGTCTATTCACCCACTGGTTGTCTACGGCTGATTTCAAATTACAATAGTAGAGTTGAATAGTTGTAAAAGCATCCTGTGGCCCTGATCCTTTCAGAAAAAAGTTACTGATCCTTGGTGTAGACTACAGATTTCTGACCGAGCCAGGAGGGATCAGGCTTTGCTGCCGTCCCTCAGGAGCAGATGTGGAGTAGTTCGTGCTGAAATGACAGATCCGTGAGGTTCTTGCTGGAGACCCCTAGTTTTGTACACCACCTGGGGCAGTCAGCTGTGGCTGTACATTCCCTATTCTCTGCACTGATTCAGCCACAGCACTGGCCTGTGATACTCCACACTGAAAAGTCAGACAATCATTGATTCTTGAAATAATGGAGCAAAAAATGTTGTTTGTCTTTTGAGAACACTAGTTTGACTCCAGGTGAATAAGTGTTAGTACACAAAAAAAAGGCATTTCATGATAAAAATAAGTCAGACATGTGGACATATTTGATTAAACAAAGCTAAACAAGTTTCTTTATTCATAATTTTTCAAAGTTTAGTAAGCTAAAATGCCTTGTGAATCCTTAAAAGGAGGAAGAAGATTACCATGAAAGTATATTCAAATTTATTTGAGTACAACACTTTTTCTACAGAGTACTCTAAAGACTTAAATTTCTTAGAAATTTACTTTGATAATTCAAAGTAAAAGAAACAATGCAGACCTAACAGGTAATTCTCTTATCTCAGGGCCTTTGCATAAATTGTTTCCTCTTGGAACATCCCCCCCACCCGCCCCATACACCTTTGTCCAGTTAACTCCAATTAATTACCGAGTTCTTAGCTCACATTGCATTCTTCCATGACCATCTCCAAATTCTGTCAGGTCATCTATTTAACATAGTCACAGGATCCATTACTCACAGCCTTATCATAGGTGTATTTTTAAATTCATTTCAGTGATTTTTTTTTTTTAATAAGTTTTGCTCAACAAGCTTCCAACTTCATGGAGATGACCACCATATTTCACCACCTAGAACAGGGCATAAGTGCATATGGTAAACACTGATTGCACGCAAGAGTGAGGTCTGCAATGTGCACCAGGCAACATCACAAGTTTGAGTACTCACTCTGTGAAAAGCTGACTGAAAAGACATTATTCTGAGTCCCTGTGAATGCTTTTGAGTTTTGAATGAAGAACATAGTCTCTACAGGGTCACTCTCCCGAGATGCAGCTCTTGCTGTGTTGCTGAACTTAAGTGGAAAACCAACCCTAGACTGAGGTACATACTGATTTAAAGTACCTTTGAATGTTAATGTGGAGATGGCTAAGATCCACAGGTTTTGAATTCAAGTAGGCAGCCATGAGTGTGGACAAAATCACCCATGAAGGCATCCATTAAAAAAAAAAAAAAAAGTAGTAGAAGACCTCTGAAGAAGGTAACATTAAGGACAGGTGAAGGAAAGTAACACTGAATTTAAAAACATCCAAAATAAATAAAGATGACTAGATGTTAACATTTGTTAAATCTAGTTGGTGAGAACACAAGTGCCTGTTATATTACTTTTTTATACTTTTAATTTGTTTGAAATATTTCAAAACTATTTTTTTTTCAAAGTCTAAGGAGTTGACAGAAAGATAGGAAGTAGGAGGGAATTACTTAGTCGAATCCAAGGAAGGGTGGCATTTCATGTAGGAAGATGTCAATAATAAAATGGAGAGATGAAGCAAGATAAGGATCAAAAAACTGTTAGTTGTTTTGTCAATTGAATGGTTATTGTGACCTTACTGAGAACACTTTTAGAAGACTTGTGGGGCAGATGATAAATCTCATTTGGTATAAGACTAAAAAGAAGGTGAAAAACTGATGACTTAAAAATAAAGCTATTATTTCACCTATCAGTGTAGGGAGCGGAGGGCAGATTGTTTAATTCAGTAGTTAAATGACATTAGCAAGATGTATGTCTTTTCTTTTTTCAGTTCTGTCATCTTCATTAATTTGGATTTTTTTCCTCAGGCTTGTTCCCTCATATTACAGATAATCGTAGCAGCTTCAAGCATTAAAGCTTCACACAATAATATTAATACCTAGAAGCAAACAAAAGGGCATCCAGGGGTTGTTTTTCATCTCTTTTTGAGATGAGGAAACTTTTCTCAGTATCACCCAGGAAACCGCCTCTCATTCTCATCGGCCAAAATAGTATCACTGTGCTTAGCTCTAGACCAATCATCAGCAAGGTGGATGGGACGACGGTAAATATCAAGACTTATTCCTTAAGGCAACAGATCAGAATTGCACCTTCTCTGAACACAAAATGGCAAAAGATGATCACCTGATAAAATCTGGGCTGCGCTATGCTGGCAAGAAGAAGCAAGGAAGTGATTGTGAGAAAGGGAGGTGCTGACATAGACAGTTAAGGGAGTCTATCATTGCCTATCCTGAGAGGAAATATCCAGCAGAGAGGGAGAGGTGAAGGGACAGGAGGTACAGGAGGTGGCTGCAGGTCTTTGGTTAACAGGAGTAGTCCTGAGCAAGGAGGGTGGACCCTAGGACATGGGTGAGAGAACAATCTTGTATGTGAGGGACACCCAGTCCACTGAGAAAGGAGGAAATTAGGCAGCAGACGGGAGGAAGTGGGAGAAAAAGTCAGATGCAGGTAACTTTTAGGAGTTGAGAGGGAGTTGTTGCAGGTGTTAAGTCAAGAAATACAATTGTGTATAAACAGCACTAGATGCAGGTTGCCAGAGCTGGATGGGGTCACTGGGGAGAGGCCAGCCTCACACAATGTCTGATTCCCAAACAATTACCGAGAGTGATAATTAGCTCTAGATACATTTGAAAGGCTTGACTAAGTTAAATAGATTTATGGGAATATAAGAAGGGAAGTTAATATTTTCAATGTCAATTTGGTTTTAAAAAATCTTTACAGATACACATTTATTTAAGTAATACATATATATATATAACATTATATATATAATACTAATATATATATATAAATTAACATACTTATTAGGCAGTGTATATAAGAGGGAAGAAATCTTCACATAGAGCTTGGCATACAGTAAATCCTCAGCAAATATCAATTTCTGATTTGCATCTTACTTTATACTAGGTCCATTAAAAAGCCCAATTATAGCCAGCCCGATTTATGTACTTCGCTAGATTTGCTTGGCCCCACCTATCTCCTGGAGCGTGGTGTCCGGCTTGATTAAGAGCCCCTGCCAGCTGTTTCAGCTTTTCTAGGGTAAGGACTGGGCTCAGCCATGGCTTTCCAAGGTGTCCTCCATACTCAATGGGAGATGCAAACCCTCTAGTGGCCTGCCACCCAGTCTCAGGTGTAGCAGAGTGCCCCAAGATCTGGGGCCAGGCTTCCCCAGTGCTTACTAGGAGGTGCTGGATTACTTGGAGGGGCTGGATGTGGAGAAGACTCGAGATTCCCAGTTCCCTCTTCTCGCTCTGGGTTATGCTGGGGGCTGTGGAACTCCAGTGTCAGGGATAAGGGGTCTCATACTTTGGTTTTAGAGCTTATCTCCTATACTGTCTTTTGGACCTGTTTTAGTAAACTTTTTACATTTTATTAGATTTGGTCACTTTCAAATATAAAATTTGACGCCTAAAACAAACAAACAAAAAGCCACCACCAGAAGTGAGGGAGTACTAAACACTCAGACAGCTCCTCACTGTCTCCACAATAACTTGGCACAAACCAGCTGGGTTACTTGATTGAACTTGGACCGATGATGGCAGGAAAATAGAAAGATGGCAAAGAAATTCCTCCCACACCACCCACTTACTATTCTCAAAGGTACAGCCATCTCCTAGAGCCTGCTATGAGAGGGTCCTAGCACCAAGCAACCAGCTATGGATACCTGTGACGCTGTCTCACCTTGATAATACCGAACATTATAAAGTATAATATTTGCTTTCCTCCTTTCTTACCCCACTCCTGTATTCCGTCTCTTCATTCTGCTCTGAGATTTCATACGAGCCTCCCCAACCCCTGAGAGGGTTAAAAAGTGAGCACACTTCCTCAACAGGCTCCATTTCCCAGAGAACCCCAGTAAAGAGTCAACGAACAGCTGGATCACTGACCTATTAGTCAGTATACACATCAAGAGTGTGAAATAATAAGGCTCTCTGCCAATACCCAAATGTACAACTCCAGTTGATGAAAACTGCTCAAATAGCCAACCAACCTGAGCCCTTAAAAGAATAATCCAAATTTAAAATGAATTATGTAATCATTTCAAAATAATCCATGAAAAACACCTAGCACAGGTCTGGCACAAACTAGGCGCTCAGTAATTATTAATTAGATTGCTTGTTCATTGATTGCTACCAATTTCAGGGGCAAACAAACGACAACATGGAGGGATATAAAGCATTTGTAGTCCTTAACTTTGAGTGTGTGCATAGTCAGAGACAAACTAAAATCCTCGATGAACTGCAACAAAGTTTTTGTGTTCAGTATTGGATCATATGGGAGGACATAATAAAAGTAATTTTAATTTGAGCCTAACGATATAGGCATTTAAACCTCAGGGAGAACAGCCTAATTAATCCTTGACCAGGTGGGTGAGAAACAGCATAGACCACTGGAGAACAGCAATGATCCAGACCACAGCTGGCAGCTGTTAGGTGAAAGGCAGGTGTGCCAAGGATGGGATGCTATAATGTAATCCAGCACTCATCAACCTTGAGACAACTCATCCATAAGTCTATGCCCGCCCTCAGCTCTGTGAATGTATTGTGTATATACTTGAGAATGCCACATGGGTTATATAGTACTTAATCCTATTAATAGTGAGATTAAATCCTAAGTGTTGTAATAAATATTATATTCAGAACCACGTCTAGTTGCAGTATGATGTTCAGATGTGTGTACAACTCTAACTTACTCTAGAATTCTCAGAAAGCAAGTCATTTGCATGCAATCCCTAATACAGCCATACTCACTTAGCAAAGGGGATTTGTTCAGAGAAGTGCATCTTTAGGTGATTTCATCATTGTGTGAATATCACAGAGTGCACTTACGCAAACCTAGGTACCATAGCCTATTACTCACTTAGGCTGTGTGGTACAGCCTATAGCTCCTAGGCTATAATCCTGTACAGCATATCACTGTACCGAATACTGTAGGCAATTGTAACACAGGGGTATCAGTGTATCTAAACATAGAAAAGGTACAGTAAAATGTAAACGATAAAAAGAAAATGGTCCACCTTATAGGGCATTTACAATGAATGGAGCGTGCAAGACTGGAAATTGCTCTGGGTGGGTCAGTGCGTAAGGGGTGAGGGAATGTGATGGTGAAGACCAAAGACATGATTGCACACTGCTGCAGCTCTATAAACACTGTGCCACAAGCCCTCCCCTGGCTTCCTTCGGTAAGGATCAGAAATAGAATATCAGAGCTGTACATGCTGCCCCATGAACAGGGATGTGGGCTGATTGATTGATTGGAAATACTGAGGAGAAACTGGCTGGGTGAGGTGTAGGTCACCTTAATGGGCACCACCGGGAGGGAGTGAAACGTGGCCTGGGGATCTGCAGGAATAAGAACTCCAAATGGAGAGATACAGGAACACAGGGATTGTCACAGGAAGGTAGTGTTGGCTATTGTGTGCTGGAGCAGTGGTCCAATTAAGGAACTTTGTAGTATTCATTTAAAAAAAAAAAAGTGTTTAACACGGAGAGGATGGACAACTGAGGACTCAATATTTTGACTTCGGAAATTTGTGTTTGGTTCCGTTGACCTTATCTGGCACAAAGGGCTCTCTCTGAATTGATGGAAGAAATAAAACTTACCGATGCTTTACATCATTACAACATGAAAATATTTCCAAAGTACAGAGACAGGCTGGCTCCACACTGTCACAGAGAGCTTTCATTAAAGCAGCAATGACACTTTATATTTGTTAAGGTAGCTTCTGTGGACCTGTGTCCTTGTACAGGTTCTGAGGTCTTCAACAAAGAATTTACAGCAATACTCTGAAGACCATCAAGCTAGATCTGGAAGGGCTGTAGGGGCCTTCTGAATATGTAATGCTGGGGGGCCAGGCTCCTCTATGCTAAAAGAGGTCAGTGGCTCACTGACTGGGCCAGCACTCAAAATTGAGGTGCTGTGAGTGGAATCTATTGTCAAGCTCCATGGATATTGTTCCCATCAGAGAAAAAAACAAAAGCCTCCTGAGTCAGCTCCATCATAAGCTTATGAGACCACCATCGTATATGTGGTCCATCATTGACTGAAACGTCGTTATGCAGTACATGACTGTACTTGAGAACAGGCAACAACTGACTGTATTCTCAAAAATGCTTTAACTATGAAATAGCTGATTAGTCTAATTCGAAGACTTTATAAAACTTGAAAATCTTCATAAATAGTTTCTATCCCTAATAATATGTTCACTGTTTTAAAGTAATATTTTGAAGACATCCAACTGCTATTAGTTATTTTCCTAGAAAAGCTGTGAATAATAATTTAATGTTATAGTATCCAAAACAATAATCCCATTAAGTGTACTACGATAATCATTTTACAGACAAGGAAAATGAGTCTTAGAGAATGTCATTTTTTTTCTTCAAGTCTTACAACACCAAGTGTTGAACTAAGATTTTTGATGCTTTGACAATTACTATGAGCCCTTGACATATTCTGAGCAAAGAAGGTGAATACTATCCAATTTTTAGTATATTTGATTTTTATTCATTCATTCATCAAATATTTACTTATCACCTTCTATCTTTGAGTATTTTTCTGGTACATATCATCTCACTATCACATATTTTATACAATTCTCAAATCTGCACTAAAGTAAGATGAGCATCTGTCACTGTTAGTATTATATCATTTCATTGAGCACTTACTATGTGTTACTAAATATATTACATTAGGCCATTGAAACTTTAAAATCACACTGAAACCATTACAGATTATACAACTACCCCTTAGCCATGTGAACCAGGGTTCTCAGACTCTAAGCCTTATCCAGGGCCTAATTTATAGTGGAAAGACTTAGAACTTAGAAAGGGCATTATTTCATTGAAAGTCACAACTTGAAAGAGTAAAAATCAAACCTAAGTATATTTTTAGCTCCAGAACTTAATATTTAATTTATAAATGTTAGATTTTTAAAACCCTTAGATGTAGGACTAAACCCCAAAATATAAATAGTAGTAAAGAAAATAAAAAGGCACTGCTATGATAAACACAAGATGAGTTACAATCTTTTACCCCAGTTGACGGACTAGATGAAGACTTCACTATATCCTTTGTACATGAACTTTATTATTGAAAAGCTGATTTGGGGTATAAAAGTTTGGAACTATAATAAATGCAAATATATTCTTTCCAGTGCATTACTTTCCAGTTTCAGGAACACAGGCTATGTAAGTCAAGGAAGGGGAAAGAATAAATCCTAAGTATAGACATATGAGTAGAGATAATTTAACCGGTCTCTGTTTTCATGCTTTACTATTTCAGCTATAGTCCATTCATACCATCATCAAGGTCATGAACAATTTCTTCTAATAATGTATTCATTCAGATATTTCCAAAACAAGATATCATAATACACAAAAATTCCCCAAATGAGATTAACATCAGTTCTTTTCTTTGCTTTTATTCTCAAGTTTAAAGAACTCAGTCACTTGCAAGATGGAAGCCAACTGCTTTAAATTTTGATGCCACCTTAAAGGGATTCAAAGAAGGTCCTAGGATTCAAAGCCTCCCTTTGAAGTAAAAAAAAAAAAACACAAAAAAAAAACCCTCAAGACGATTAGATTTTGTCTTGCATTAGTGATCTTCCTTAAAAGTCACGAATGTCTAATTCTTTTTTCAGTCTAGCATAAAATTGTGTGCATACAATTCAGATCCATGTCATGGACAAAACCTGTTGCAGGGATTTTACCAAATGCCATCATTTACGTTTGGAAAAAGTAACATCCATAATCAAAAATGAAACTGGAGATAATACCAAAAGTGACTCCTTTTAAAATTATCAGAAGATACATGTCTCTTGATTTACTGAGCATATTGATGAAGTGCTTCTTTGAGTACATATACTATATGTTGGTTTCAGTAAAGAATTAGCATAACTATTCCATTTTAACCTACTGGCCACTTGACATTTAATGTATCATTACGAAAATCTTTCCAAGTACCTAGAACATGGGGTAGGTGTTTAGAACAAGTTAACATTTTAATTGTCTTTACTATTTCAAGTTGTCCCCCATGCCTCCTCTCATAGCATATGTTTAGCATAACTTCTAAACCCCTGAATATGCCAGGTAATAACCATTGTGAGCTGACCCCTTCCTCCCTGCCCAGACTCATCCATCACCCCTCTCTTGTCTTCCCAGCTATTTTTTTTTTCTAGAAACTGAAACTGTAACTGCTACTGTCAGTTGAGAAATGCATCAGCTCTGTGTACTTGTAATCCCCGTACTTCTTCCCTGGCCGGTTCTGACTTCTGCTCCACCCACAGATTAGTTGTTCTCCTGTGTGCCTTCACAGTAATGCCTCTACCGCATGACCCATCTTAGCTAAATACCAGGGGTACCAAAAAAATGGATACAGGTGGACACTTTGGTCAACGTTGCTCAAGCAGTAGTTTGCCGTAATACGAAGTGTCTGGACGCTGATGGTAACCACTTAGAGCACCTCTTGTAATTGCAGAGGCGTATTCATCTTTTGTTATCAGGATATATTAAGTATTACAACTTTAATAAGTTTTCCTTACTTAAAATGTGTAATACATTTTTTTGGCACCTTCTGTATGTATTGTGTTTTTACTATGTGCCAGCTACATTTAATCTTCGATAACAACTTTAGGAGCTTGCTACTATTGTTATCTCCATTTTTAAGACTTAGTAACTTTAAGTACATTCTTCCATGTCACGCAGGTATTAAGTGTCAGATACAGGATTAAAACCCATATCTATCTGATTTCAGATCCTTTGCTCCTAACAAGTATGTTGCTATTTCTAAATGTTATTAACTATTGTGGTGCTGGCTACAAATTCAGTGCCCTTATCTTCAACATGATAATTTGTCCATTAGCACATTATGGAGAAAATTTTCCACACGCTGCTAAAGAAAAGATGCCCCATGTCAATAGAATTATTTTTACCTACAAATAAAACATTTGTAATATACCCGTAATGGTTTCCGATGGTTGCTTTCTTTTTCCTAAGAGATTAGTAACCATCTGATTAATAGTAAAGAACAGAATAGTGCCAAACACTATCATCAATGTTTGTAAACTGTGCTTTCTATAATTCACCTTATCTTCTACCCAACACTTTCTTAACTGGGTCATTATCTTTCTAATTTTTCATAATTCCTAATAGAGTACTGGGGATGTTTCCATGTTCCTATCTTTACATGCTTTCAGTATCCTGGGATGAAACATGTCTATCTAATTTTGGGGAATTAATTCACGTATTACAGCCGGATGTGCTCTTGCATCTTTGTCCCAGTCTTAAGTTTGATTTCCTTCCTTTGTGTTACTTCTATCCATTTCATTTGCATACCGCTTTCCTTGATGTAGAATGGAGCAATTGGAGTTTAGTCATCCTGCTGTTTTTTTCTCAGCCCTTAGCATGTGCCCAAATGCCTCAGGAACAGGCCTAACCCTTTTTTGTTCAGCTATCTCTTCTATATACGTACAAATAAAAGGCCATTTTGGTTGTGATTAGTATTTGGCAAGGTTTGCCCCAATCTCTTTTTGGCATTTGTGATACCATTGTTTCAATCTCCAACCACATAACATATCCAAAAAGATGAGTCCATTCAAAGAAACCAATGCCTCTCAACTATCTTGTTCAAAACAAAGAAAAGGTCATTTCAGGTCTTAGCTACAAGGTCCAGAGGTATAGATGACTGCTGATTTTTCAGCCTGACTTTAGCTATGCAGACCTTGTCCTAGAAGCACCAAAGGCAATATGCCTACAAATTCACTTATTGCTGCTTATGATGCCTTAGGCTTGATTCTCGGATTCCCACTTCACACCAGAATCTACTTACGAACATAAACATGCACAACTCAAAGTCCTCTCTTTTTCAGGAAAGAGAGCAGCAAACCAATCTATACCGTTCCCATTGGCCTTAAAATCAGAACACATCAGGAGTGCCTTGTTAGATGAATTTAGCAGCAGGGAAGCCTGCAGCTCATCAGCTTTCTGTTCCTCAAAAGTAGGTACTTACTGCAGTCAAGAGGAATTATTCCTGAGAATTTCTGGTCATGGGGATGTTTTTATTACCTTAAATAAAAGTGAGAATAAGACAAAAGAAAAGTGCTCACATGTGTTTTTCCCTACAATATAGCATTTGATTTA
Organism: Rhinolophus sinicus; assembly: GCF_057876585.1. Taxonomy (NCBI): domain Eukaryota; kingdom Metazoa; phylum Chordata; class Mammalia; order Chiroptera; family Rhinolophidae; genus Rhinolophus; species Rhinolophus sinicus. The sequence continues at coordinate 55,280,358 of NC_142502.1, forward strand.
AATGCCCTTTGATTTACTCTCAGAGTGTTTTAATTGGTAAATGAAAATTATAGATTCAAATTAAATCCAGGTTAACAGTATTTTTATTCATTCTCTAAGCAAACATCTAGACAATCGACATTGGCCCAAGTGCTAAGGTAGGTACACAGATAGATAGAAGACATGCAGGTGTCTGCCCTCAAGGAGGAGTAAACACAGTGGTAAAGAAAGACATATTGATAGAGGACAACGAGGAGTTTGAATGACAGACTATGCGTAGAGGAGGGGCAGATGTGATCTTCCTGGCAGTGTTTGGAAAGACTTCATTCATAACAGAAGGACATGAGAAAAGAGAAGAAAATTCATTGTTATTGGCTATCTAATCTGTTCTAGACCCTGACTAAGCACTCAACAAATGCCATCTTAATTAATCTTCAATATCTTCCTTTTTATATGGATAGTCTTCCCCTCATTTTTAGATGACGATAAGGCTCAACATGCTAAGTAACTTGTCCACATTTTATGAGTGACAGAGTTGATATGCAAAACCTGTCTAATTCCAAAATGGTTATTCATTCCCTACATTATTCTACCTTCTAAGGGTCATTTGAGCTTTGGTGGTAAGAAATGACTGGGCAATTTTTTAAAGGATGTACCTCAAAGGTGTCTTCCAGAGAAGAGAAAGGAGCCAATTCCAGGCAAAGGGACCAACATCTTAAAAATAAAATTATGTAAAACAACATAGGAAAAAGAGAAACTCTAAGACTAAACTTAAATAATGATAAATTTGCTCCATAAAGATCTAAATGTGGGAGGTTTAGTATGAGTATTACCATTCTCTCTATTTGTGCCCTTCTCCATAAGTCTCTTTGCCTATTTGAAATTTTAAAAACAGCAATAAACCTAATGTTTTTAAGGATAAAAATAATAATAAATGATTGATATTTTATTTTTGTGCCAAGAGATTTTTATATGCCAAGTACCTTCTAAAATCTGAATACATATTAATTTCTTCATAAGGATCTTATGGGACAAGTAGCATTATTATCACCATTTTAAAGATTGCTACATAGGAAATTAATCAGGTAACTTACCTAGAGTCAGACAACTAGGAAGCAGTGAAGTTGTGATTTTATATGAAAATCTATTCTTATTCACTACACATACTGCCTTCTCAGTTTTAGTCACCAATAGAAGCATGTTAGATTCAAATGGTTATTCATATAAGAAAAGAAATAAAATGGGACAACATATAAAGAATTTGGAAGGTTATTTAGATCAGAGTGACATGACTATATCATCTCTCATTTCATCAAACATCAGAGTTTATTCAAATTATATGTTGCCAAGCAAAAAGTACTCATCCTCACACTGCTCTATATTTTTTTCTCCTTGGAGCTCTGTTTTGTAGCATAATATTCCCAAATTAAGATGACTATTAACTGCATCCACTTGCTAGAAATATTCAATGTCCATTTACAGAAACATAATCATATCCATATGTCAGGCAGTAGAGCATTTCAGCTCTTTAAGGCATTCCTTTATTTCTTTGAGTAAGATACATGTGCGTCATCAAGAATTAAATAGTCTAAGGCTCTGCTACTTTCATGGAGGAATAAGCTTGTAATATCAAACTCCCTGCAGCCCTGTAGATAATAATGTAGATTCAGGGGGGGAAACAAACAAAGCAGAGAAAAGCAAACAAAATCCAAAACATTCTAGGGTTCTGGAAACTGAACAAAGCAGTTGAATCGCACAGAGGAATTGAAACTTGGAGAAAGTGACTGGCATTGAGTGTTTTTGAGACTTTGCCCTGAGGGCAGTCACAATTATGTCAGTGGAAAATGGTAGCTGAAACTCTATTAGAAAACCCACCATGTTTCTGGCTAGTCAAACCAGAAGAAGGAACGTGGGACAACCAGGGCCACCAGACAGTTAGGGGGAATCCATGAAAGAAAAGAACTGATGATCAAAGCTGCTGCCCACCACAAGTAGGACAGAGTTCCAATTTTGAGTCTAAACAAATATAATTGCTTTAAAAAAATAGATCAATAGCACTTTTTGAAGAAATACGAAAGAATCCAGAGAAATCAAAACATAATATGCCTAATATCCAAGACACTATGCATAATTATTCTATATTGAAAGAGGTAGGAAAATGTGACACAGTGTCAAGCAAGAAAAAATGAGTAGAAACCAACTGAAAGATGACCCAGATGTTGAAATTCTCAAAGACTATTATAACAGCTATTGAGGTAAAGAAAAATATGCTTGTAATGGATGAATAAATAGAAAAATTTAGCTTAGAAAAACAAACACAAAAATAAATCTAATAAAATTTTAGAGTTAAAAAGTACAATATTTAACTCAACAAAAAAGGAAGCAAACATTCTAATTTAAAAATGGGCAAAAGACCTCAGCAGACATCCCATCAAAGAAGATATACATATGGCAAATATGTATATGAAAAGATGTTCCACATTATATGTCATTAGGAAACTACAAATGCAAACAACAATGTCATACCACTACCTGCCTATTTGAATAACCAAAATCCAGAACACTGACAATACCAAATGCTGGTGTTGTCACACCAAAGGTAAAAAAAAAAAAAAAGCCCAAGAAAGATAAGTATATGGAATAAAAGGTATTGAAATAATCCAAAAGAAAAAGAAACAAACAAAAAGGAAAAAAAAAACACAGCAAATAATAAGATAGTAGACATAAATCTAGGCATTTCAATAGTTACACTAAATAGCAGCATATCCTCCAAGATATTTATCAATTACAAATTTAAAAAATAAATTTACAGTAGAGAAACCCAGCAGACACTAACTTAATCAAGTGATCAAGGTTAACATTATAAGATAGATCAGCATCATGTATCCCCTGACATGACACATTGCAAAGATCAAGTCACTTCTGTGATCCTCTTGCCTAAAATGGATAACCTCAATTTAATAAAGAGAAAACATCAGGGAAACCAAAATTAAGGGATCTTTTACAAAAGAGTTAACTAGTACTCTTCAAAAGTGAATAGGTCATGAGAGACAAGAGAAAGTCTTCTCTTGACTTTCACAGATTGCAGTAGACAAAGGTGACTGACAACTAAATGTGATATAGGATCACCAAGTGGATCTTGAACAGAAAAACATGTTAGTGGAAAAACTTGTAAGACCCAATTAAGTTTATAGATAAGTATTGCATCAATTAGTTTCTTAGTTTTTGTTATGATGTTATCTATATAAAATGTTAATATTAGAGGAAAGTGGGTGACATTATATATACAGGAACCATAAAATATCTTTGAACTTTTTTTGACACTTTTCTATAAGTCTAAAATTATTTAGAAACCAAAGTTTAGAAAGTACTAGTGAATTAAACACTCCAATTAAAACACAGATATCACTAGAATGGGCAAAAAAGCAACTATGTACTATCTACAAGAGACACACTTTCAAATTAAAGAAATCCATAGTTTAAAAATAAGTGGATTTTTAGAAAAACATACATGAAAATAGTAAATGTAAGTGGGATGAAAAAGCTATATCAATATGAGACAAAATAGACTTAAGGACTTAGTATCACCAATGATAAAGGGAACATTTCATAATGATAATGGCATAAATTTCTTAGAAAGGCATAATTATAAATCTGTATTGTTAATCACTGTAATTGTTTATTATTAGTAATATAGTCTAAAAATAAATAATTTTATCAATGTCTCAGTCTACATTGTTAATATAAATAAACTAAATTGAATTTTATATACTAGTAACAAAAAATTAGAAGTAATTAAAAAAACATGAAATAACATACTTGGGAATAATTTTAACAAAATATGTGTAATCTGTCTTCATTCTAAATTACAGCACTTTGCTGAGAGAAATTACAGAACAACTAAATAAAGAAAGAGATATACTATGTTCATGGATTAGGAGACTAAATATTTTTAAGATGTCAGTTCTCCACAAATTGATCTATAATTAAATATAATCCCAGTGAAAATTCTAGCAGTCTTTTTAGTAGAAATTGATCAGCTGATTCTAAAATTGATGTGGAAATGCAAATGACCTAGAATAGCCAAAGCAATTTTTAAAAAATAAATTTGGAGGACTTACACCAACTGATTTTAAAGCTTACTATAAAGCTATGCTAATCAAGACAGCATGTGTCATTTGCAAAAGAATAGACATGGATTAAAAAGAAAGAATAGAGGAGCAGTTCTCAAAATGTGGTCTAAGATTAAATTAAAATTATTTTTCTAATAATAGTAAGTCAGTTGCCTTTTTCACTCTCATGCTCTCACAAGTGTACAGTGGCATTTTCCAAAAGACAAATAATCTGTAATACGCATATGGCAAAAGGAGATATGAGTATCTAGCTGTCTTCTATTAAAACTAACATTACAGAGGTTATTTTAAAATGTAAAACAATGTCTTTTTCTCAATTTTTATTTTGAACTATGTTGATATTTCATATGAGAATATTATTAATTTTATGTAAATTAATGTATATTTTTTAATTCCTCAGTTTTAGTTTCTAGAACAGCAAACACTGATAGATAGTTCCATAAACAAATAAACAAAAAAGCTATTTGTGTTTCTCTATAGTATATGAGAGTGTGCGGGGTTCCATATCAAAGCAACTGGAACTCTCATATAAGGCTAATGGGAATTTAACATGGCACAACCACTTTGGAAAATTGTCAGTTTCGCAAAATGTTAAAAATTTCCATGTTGCATGACCCAGCCATTCCTCTCATAGGTATTTTCACAAAGAAATAAAAACATATGTCCACACAAAGTTTTCTGCACAAATATACATGGTACCTTTATTCACAGAATTCAAAATCTGAAAATAATCCAAATGCCAGCCAAAACCTGAGTAGTTATGCAAAATGATGTGATACGTATTTTCATACAGTGGCTACCGAGCAATTGAAAGAAAGGGGCTATTGATAAACACAACAACATGTTTCAACCCCAAATATTTATATTGGGTGAAAGTTAAAGAGTATATATTCCATGAATCTATTTATATAAAATTCTTAAAAGTGTTTACTAATCTACAGTGGTAAAAGAAAAAAAAAAGAAGAAAGATCGTGGTGGCAGGAAGAACCGTCTGCCATGGGGCAATGGGACAAAAAGAACCTATTGTGGATGGCATAAATGTTGTATATATAACTGCGGAGGTGACTTTATGGGTATAAACAGCTGCCAAAATTGATCAAGTTGAATGCAGTATATTGAATACAAATTTGATACAAATCTTAAAAAAAGAACTAAGTCTATAAATGTGACATCTAAATAAATGTCTAACCAATATTTACTTACACTCACACACACACACACACACACACACAAGTTGGGGCTACATATCCATACCATAGCTCAAGTTACTCATTCAACAAATTAATCTGTAATGTGGAAATTATTGAAAGAAAAAGAAAATCTTCAGTATTCATATTCTGAAACTGGGAAGAAGGGCACAAACAGGATGAGGCCTTATTAAGGCAGCATGCTGAGAGAGGGCAGCTTATCTTGTCTTTTTCTGATCAACATTGGAATTGTGATTACAATTATATAATGAATGGTCTCCACCCAGTTCAGATAGCTCCCTTGTTTTAACCATTCTTAATAGATAATGTTAATTCAAAACTGCATAAAGTGGGCAAATGGTTTAGTTGAGAATAAGTAAAAAGTCACACTGTAAAATAAATTACGTACATTTTACTAAGCGTCTACTTTAGCAAATGTACTACTTATTAACACAAGTAATGTATATCTCTAATATTAACCATCCTCATGAAAAAAGAACTTACAAACTCTTAATCATTAATGAATTAAAAGACAGTTTCTACCACTCTTCTCTTTAGCTGTTTGACTAGACATAGCCCGATGGGTGAACCACTCTTGGGAAAAAGCCTCAGGGCTACAGGCAATACTTTACTCACAGCAGCATAGACGGGGTAGAAAATCAACATTTTAGAGTATCAAAGAGGTCACTAGGATGAGAAAAGTCCATCACTGATGGGAGAACGAGAAAAGGACAACAGCGGTCAGGTCTGTGTACCAAAGGAGAGAAGGGTGAGCATAATCAGGTTAGTACCTCACCCTCAAAGAACAATCAGTGGGTCACTGTTTTTACACAGAGACAAATGCTCATTCTATGGGCTTCATACCTCAAGGAGAAACACCATATTAGACTGGAGAGCTTGGTTCTGCTTGTTTTTTTCAATATCCTTTATTATATCCCTTGCTGTGTGTGGCCTCTATGAATAGGTTCTTCTGAGCAGCTAAATTTTATATAAATTACAGAGATTTTTTTTTTTTTTTTTTTTTTTTGCAATTGCTCAAAGTTCAAACTAAATCTTAGCCAAATAAAACTTTTAGTTCTCAGTATTATTATTCTTATCATCTACCGAACAGGTCTGATTTTCCTCTTTACTAGAGAGGCTGAAATAGTGAGCTCAGCTTTGGCAGTTCTGCAAGGCTGAATCAACCAGAGGGAGGAATGAGCACCAGGAGCTATGGATGTCTCCTTATGCACAAGAAATCCAGAATGGAGTGGAGAAGGGTGTCCATAAACCACAGAAGAGAGTGCAGCTGGATCATCGAAGGAAAAACAAGGCCCATACACAGGAAGGATCTGCAAGCCAAAGTCAAGGGATCAGAAAGTACGAGATTAGGTAGTGAGTCCTTTGAACACAAACCTAGATCAGTACCTAAAACTAGACCTGTCTCCTCATACACGGTGTAAGAAGGTATGCCAGTGACACTGAAAGGATATGCAGGAGAAAGCAAGACTCTTGCCGTGTTCAAAACTGCAGAGGCCTCATTCTCTTCAGTATACTAACTGCCAGCTAGTCACTGCTTTCTCTTTGCCCTCTGTCCTGCTTACCCTGCACATCTCTGCTCTCTAGTACTGGTGGTACATGAGAGGTATAGAGATTATTCTGGTTTTTAGCTGTAAAAAAGACAATCTCCAGGTTAAAGAACTACCTTGAAATGCCTCCCCTTGCGTTGTAGGTATAATGAATTCCATGATATTGCCATACTGCTCCATCAACTATCTTCCACAGCTACAGTAAAACATGGTTGTATATTTACCGTATTTTGCCATGTATAATGTGCCCCTGTGTATAATGTGCACTCACGTTATTGGCCCAAATTTTCAGGGGGGAAAAAATCTTTCATTTTAATTTTTTAATTCAAATTTTCATTTGTTTACGTTTAGGTACTTTTTTGTGTTATAAAGGTATTTTAGCATTTCTTTCTTAATATATTATGGTACAAGAAATTTTATGTAACAAATAAGCACAAAACACAGGAACAGATACAAGGTACAAGAAATTTCATGTACTGGTAACAAATTTACCCTATTTACACATCACAGAAGGCCAAGAATTCTTTATCATTGCAAGTTCATCATAAGTTAAACAAAACCAATTATGGTATTCCAGGGTGCTCTCTTGCATATGGATATTGTTATTGATTTCTAGAGTTACACTTTTAATTCATAAGCATAAATAAAAGAATTAAAAACATTTATATAGATACAGAATTAGTACTACCCATGTATAATGTGCATCCTTATTTTCCCCTCACAAATTTGGGCAAGAAAGTGAGCATTTTACACGGCAAATTTGGTAATTATTTCTTGTCTTCTTCGTGCAGATTTTACAATAATCCTGTGCTGCTTTGCCAGTTGTTACCACATTACTCTTTAAAAAGTCCTGGAAAATTATTTTTGAAATATGAATTTACTCCCTTACTCAAGTTTTAAGATGCTATTGGGGAGAAACAAATTTTCCTCTACCTCCAAGCTTCTTCTGGCTGGTCTAATTTTCAAATAGAAGTGAGACAGATTAGCAAGAGGAAACAACCAAACTTAATACATACATATATATGGGAACTCTGCGTAGATGAGAGGGTCAGAGACTCCACATGTACAAGATGTTCAGAGATAGAAAAAGGGATTGAGATATTTAAGACGCCCTGAGCTAGGGATGACGCTTCAAAGGATCATTGCAGAATGATAAGAAGAATAGACAGTTAGTAAACAAAAGTTTGCCTTGCCCTACAGATAATAGTTAAAGGGAAGGGCCGAAGTTTCTCTTGAGACTGTAGTTAAAATTGCCTTTAGCTCCAAGTAATCTGCATACCACTGAGGCACATTTTGGGGTGGCTCATTCTGAACACCCACAATACTGAGTGCCTTGTTTCTTTCTGAGTTATAATGATTGGTAAAATCATATAATATGACAACAAATTTTTCTTCTCATTCTTCAATTTGTCTCTCACCTCATGATTCCAATTCAAAGCATAAAAGAAAGGCAGTATCAAATAATGTAATTTGGTCCCGTGAGTTGAGTTCTCATCTCTGATTGCTTGACTGATCCTCTCTGTATCCTCCAAACTTGAGGTAATAATATCCTATCTGCCTGCCTCACACTATTCACAAGGATATCAGAATATAAAAATGGGTGTGCTTTGAAGAACTGAAAATATGAAAATAGGATATTTTAAAATAAAATTTAAAATTGTAACACATGGTGTATTTAGGATTAACACTAAAATATCAGCAGATAAAATATAGGTATTGTTCAAGTTTAGCTTATCCTAAAATTACTTAGGATACTACATCAAACTAAAATGTTTTTGCACAGCAAAAAAGAAACACGATCAACAAAACGAAAAGATAGCCTACTGAATGGGAGAAGATATCGGCAAATGATACATTCAATAAGATGTGAATATCCAAAATGTGTAAAGAACTCATACAACTCAACACCCCCCAAAAAATCCAATTAAAATATGCACAGAGAATCTGAATAGACATTTCTCCAAAGAGGACATAAAGATGGCCAATAGATATATGGAAAGATGCTCAAATTCACTAATCATCAGAGAAATGCCAATTAAAACCACAATGAGGTATCACCTAATACCTGTCAGAATGACCATCACCAATAAATCAACAAACAATAAGTGATGGCGAGGATGTGGAGGAAGAGAACCCTCATGCACTGTTGGTGGGATTGCAAATTGGGATTGCAGCCACTACAGAAAACAGTATGGAGGTTCCTCAAAAAATTAAAACTAGGACTACCTTATGACCTAGCAATTCTACTTTTGGGTATTTATCTAAATAAATCTAAAACACTAATTTGAAAAGGTATATGAAATCCTATGTTCACTGCAGCATTATTTCAATAGCCAAGAATGGAAGCTACCTAAGTGCCTACAAATAGGACAACTGGATAAAGAAATTGTGGTACATATATACAATGGAATATTACTTGGCCACAAAAACGAATGAAATCTTACCATTTGTGACAACATGGATGGACCCAGAGGTATTATCCTAAGTGAAATAAGTCAGACAGAGAAAAACAAATACCTTATGGTCCCACTTATATGTGGAATCTAAAGAACAAAATAAACAAATAAACAGACTCATAGATATGATACAGAGAGCAAACTGATGGTTGGCAGATTGGGGGGGGGGCGGTTAGGGAGCAGGTTGAAAAAGGTGAAGGGATTAAGAAGTACAAATTGGTAGTTACAAATAGTCATGAGGATGTAAAGTACAGTATAGGGAATATAGTCAATAATATGGGAATAACTACATACAGTGCCAGGTGGGTACTAATTGGGGGATCACTTCATAAAGTCTATAAATGTCTAACCATATGCTATACACGCAAATATTGAATGCCAATACACAATAATATTGAATGCCAATTTTGATTGAAAAATAAAAAACATAAAAAATAATAAAATTACTTAGGAGGTAGTATCTACACTCTTATTGCCATTATTTTTAATTGTATACCCCTTAAAATATAACAATTTGTCTTGAGTATGATTATTCTTTACATAGAGAAGAAAATAACTCATGTTTATCTCATCCACTTTAATATTACTAGTTTTTAAGAAAACATACCAAAAAAAAAACAAAAAAAAACAAAACTGATTTTTGAGTGTAAAAGTCAAAGTAGATTTAAATAAGGGGCCAGAACTATGATAATGGTCAATTGATGCTATTTGGCCAAAATATCTACCATTTATATAGTAAGCCAGTCTTATAAAGATTATGCCACTCTTTTATTACTCTCTTAAAGGATTGAGACAGACAAAATGATTTAAATTAATTTAATTACTGAACTAGGGTTCCAAGAAAACACATCTTGTGCCTTTCAGCATATTTGAGGAGGAGATGGCATGTGGTCAGCCTTGTTGACAGGTTAGACTTCAGTTGGCCTTGTCACCACTTTTTTTGTTTCGCGTTTTCTTTGGTTGGTTTAAGGAGGTAGAGGAAGGGAGGGAGAAAGGGGAAGGACACTTTTTTGTTATTTTTGTCAACTTAGTTAAGTAGAATTTAGCAGGAATAATATTTTGGGATTAATTTTATTCCATATGATTTTAGTGTTCCTATTATGTCTGTACACATTTGAATAAAAGCATCCCATGTAAATCTTCATTCTACTTTCTTCTACCTTCTATATTCTCTTCCTTTTTTCTCACCCATGTCAATGTCAATGACAGCATCATGTGTTGGGGACAGAGCTGCCCTTGGCCTAGAAGCGTCTGGATCTGAGTTCAAATATTACCATTCAATAGATGTGTGACCTTGGGAAAGTCATTTATCCTTTCCAGGTGACAGAAAAACAATGTTACATGTGCCACTGTCAAAGATCACTTCTAGTTTTAAACAGAAATAGCCTATGTGTTTTAATCCATTAACAAGTTGTGATGAATCTCTTCTGTGAGTACTGACTTCCCTCTGATTGTTTCAATTAGCACTCCTTATGTTAAAGTATTTGTGTGTCTTAAGAATTTTAGTTCAAGTACAGCTGATTCTTGGAAAACTTAGCTAAAAGAAAAATTGAAAATCCAGTATTTAAAGGGAAAAACATAATGACATTTAGATTGACACTAAAAATCATTTTGAGATAGAAAGTTGTCTTTTTCAAATATTAAATGTGCATGTCACTGATCAACGATTTATCACCAAGATGCTGAGAATCAATGTATATAATAATATCTGCACAATAAAGAAAACTTTAGAGCCCACAATAAGTCACCAAATCCAACACACCACATATTCTAGAATCCCCACACTAGCTTATTAATTAATATTTTCTGGAACTTAGCTTAACAAGCAGATTTGTGAAGTATCATGTAGCCTTCCAATGTTTCAGGTCAAGGAACCCTCTTAAGATAGAGATTTTCTGGGGTGTGAAGTCTCTCCATGTAGCTCACTTACAGATTATAGAGCTTTTGTATAGCTTTAAAATACATAATTACCCTGGTAGCTGCAAAAGTAGAACATCCCATATCACAGTAAAATACTCCAGGTGCACTGTCACCATCTCCTGGTTGCCTTTGCCCTGCTTTCCATTTAGTTATCACTGGCTTTCTAGAGCTCTTGAACTTGACAAAGGTTAGACAACACACCGCTGGAGCAGTTTGTGAGCATCAGCAGATTTAGCTTGTAATTTCATTGATCTATATGGGCTCACTGTTTGCAAACCAGCTGCTGCACTGTTTCCCCACAGCTACTGATCTCAGTAGCATTGATTTTTTCCCCCTTACATTAACATAGCATTACTTCTTTAATGGGCAATAAATGACTGAATGTAAATACAATCAGGGCAGCAACAACAAAAGGAAAAATGCAGACCTATTTTTATTTAAAATACCCTTTTCATTATTATTTGCCATAAAAATTATAACACAAATTATTGACAAAAGTAATGCAATTTTGATTTTAGTGCATTTTCTTCATTTGTAGATATGTGGTGTCTGCCAAGTCGTCTTCTCTTTCTAATGCATTAGGCAAAGCAATACAGTAAAGGTGCTTTTATAGATACCGTAAATTTGCACCATTACCTTAGTACAACTAAATTCTATTCAGGAAAGAAAGCAGAAAGCAGTACAAAGATTTACACTTAATTTCACATAGGCTGGAAATGAAGGTATTTAAGATTGTATTAGCTGGCTAACAGATACCTTTAAGATGTTGATTAATTTCCATAAAATTAGAAAAAAGACTAATCTTTGATATTAAAGAATTTAATCTATATCAATATTAAGATACAATGCTTACACATCTTCCTGATGCACATTTAAAGTAGGTATTGTGTGTGTGTGTGGGGGGGGGTGAACACTAAAAAATTTTCAGAGTTCCTCTCTGGCGTTAAAATCTATAAATGATAACCATGGGAGAGGATATAAAAAGCATGTATTTTAAAGTTCATTATGCATAGATATGTTTTAGGTGGTGAAAGATGTAAAAAGAACTTGAAAACAGACTCTCACTTTTGATTGTCAATATGGTTACTTGAAAGAAGCTAACTGCCATTAAGCCCAATCATTAATTTCAATTTGGAATAAAACAAAGTCAACAACATATTTTAGTTCATAAATATTACAGTTTCTATTGCTACTGACAATACATAACCAATCTCTCATACCCAACACAATCTCTCATACCAAGCCTATTGTTTCTTTTTTGTTTGTTCGCCATGAGGTGGGCAAAAATCTTTTGGCTCTAACTTTCTCAGATGCTTTATGCCAGAACTCTGACAAATACAGTTTGGAATTTTTAAGAAAATGGTACTGAATCTAAAGTCTTCTAAAAAAAAAAAAAAAAAAATCACCTATTTTTAGCTACGCCTTTAAAATACCTCTGTTTACTTTCTCAATACTCTTCCACCACTTTCCAAATTTGACAGAGGTTCAAGAACCATTATATATCAAGTAAGTGGAAGTAGCTATTTGCAGCAATAATTTGTGTTGGTATTTTGTACATTGGTTTTCTTCACACACAAAAAAAAAATCTGTGTTGTAGACAGGTGATAAGAGTATTAATCTGTAGTAAGATTCGCCAGAATCAATGACAGAGATGGAGAAAATATCTACAGCAACATCTAACTCTTGCATTTCATTACAATCGTTTTATTGTTTTTTGACTGTTGTCACTGTTACTTACAAAAACATTTACTCATTTCTTTCACTCTAATATCTTTTTTTTTTCCAAATTATGTCATTGTCTATAACTCACAGCAGTGGTCTGACCCACCCCCATGGCTGAGACCTTTGAATGACTTTGACAGGAACAGTACTTTATCCTTATGATATCGTCCCACGTCTCACTGTCAAACAAGGAACTGCTGCCGAGTCCCTGTCTTTGTATCTTGGATGATTCTGCTCCTTGGTCACCAATCTAACAGAGCCACTTCCTACAATACTCATCTGTCCTGCAGCATTCCATGTGCCAAGGGATTTCAAAATACCAGGGGTGCCAAAAAAATATATAAACATGAATTGTAGTCATCTTTTATTATCGGTATATATTATTACAATTTTAATAGATTTTTTCCGTCCTTAAAATGTGTATACATTTTATGGGCACTCTCTGCATTTATATATTGCAAATGAATCAAATTCTCCTCATTTCTTTCTTAATCACCAAAGAAAATACAGAGAGTAGAGTTTCTCTTTCAACCCTAAAATTTCAGATTTAGGAGGAAAAGGAATACTTAAAAAATGAAATCTTTTTCCAATACTTTTTGTACGTAAGGAAAAGACAACATTTTTTTACACAAATCTTCTTAGATTCTCTTTTTAGAATTGTATACAATCCATATTAATTGCTATTATCTTTAAGAAAATTCCAGACCAAAGAGTCAGCCATAATTTATGTGGTCCAGTAAAACGTTCCTTTACCAATTGATGGGACAAATGAAGTGAACCCAACAGAGAACTCTAAGGAGACCCCAGGGTGGAGTCAACAGAAAGGAGTTTGGGTGAAGAGCTTCCCAGGAGGAACTCCTACTTTAAAATGGACTGTGACATGAATGGAAAACAAACTTTTGTTGTGGTAGGCCTCTAAGATTTTAGGTTTCGATGTTAACTTCTCTCTTCTCTTAATAATTCTCTGTGACCACTATATCACTTATTGTCCTGTGTTGTAATACAAAGGCAAACACAAGCTTTAGCAAGGAATATAGGGCTTTGGGTCCCTATACTAAAAGAGACAAGGAAGTTTTACCTTTATAAAGTAGCTTATTTTTTTCTGTGGATTTTTCTGACCATGTTTTACTACTAGGTGTTCTGTAAGGGTGTCATTCTTCATTGAAAATCATGTAGCTGTTTCTGACTTTAATTTTAGGTGGTCCCCATAATGAGATAATCAAGCTTAATATTATTACCTACTATTTATATAACACTTACAAAGTACCAGGAAAAACTTTACTAACATGCAAACTTCATTAAAACACTTAAGGTAGATATTATGATATACATTTTATATATGAGGAGATGGAGATTTACAGAATTGAAATAAATTACTGACTTATTAAATTCTATTAAGTTGGTGCAAATGTAATTGCGGTTTTTACAATTATTTTTAAACTTTTAAGCCACAATTACTTTTGTACCAACCTAATAGCACAGAGTATCTGACCCTAAGTCTGTATATACTCAAACTATTAATTCTCTTAACATATAAACAGTATCTTTTATTAGAATGCTTCAAATAATATAGTATGTGACAATATATTATCTTATGATATTCATACTGATGTCTGAGCTCCCCCACCCCGCTTTTTGTGGGTTGTTTTATTGCTTGACTATGTTCTGGATACATGAGGAAACCAAATAGCTAAGCTCCAGAAAGGCGAGATGTAGTGTATTATATTAGTAATAATCCCTTATCTAATATATATGTATATTAGATATACATTAGATAATCCCTTATCTAATATATATGATATATACATATATAATATATAGAGAGATTTTAGTCTATACTGAAATTACATACCTAGTTTTTTGTGTTGTTTTTTTTCCTAGCAACTTCTAGAGTGAATGTCATTTAAAATATTTTTCTTTGTTTTAATTGTGAATTTTAATGCCTTAAACACTTCCATTTCAAATTACTGTCAATAACCTTCCCATTATTGCAGTTATTTACTTGCTTGTTTACAATTGTTGTATTACCCAGGATATAATAGAATTAACTTACTCTAAGTTACATATTACACTTTTCATTCCTATCAGTGTTAATGTTCTGGGAGTAAAACCTAGGACTTAAAAGATAGCTACTAATTGTCAGGATTCAATCATCAAGTGTATTAATAATTCCTAAAATGTATGGCCTGCCTCTTGAACTGGAAGTTGGGTCCTGATCTATTTCTGGCCTCCTGACTCTGTCCTGTGTATCAGTAGTGCCTATGTACATTACTACCCTTGTTGTTAAAAGGGGAATAACAAGATAATAATACACAACCTTGTGTGCCACACAGAAATCTTGTGAAAATTAATACTCAGAAACGACTTTGGAGCTTAGTGAGAAAAGGCACTTTAGAATATAAACACCATGCAATTATTCTTACTACTGAGAGCCAGAAAAATGCTGGGAAGAAATAGCATGATTATTGTGGCATGCATTAAGCCAAATAAAAAAGCAGGCTAGTGGAGAATCCCATCAAAGATAAAAATTACTTTGACCAATCCTTCCTTCCCTCCAGCCACTGAAAGAAATTATTTTTATAGCCATGTTTAAATGGTACCCTAACTTCCTTTTATTTTGCTTAAAATCTGTGATACAGGAATTGTGCTTAAATGAAATTTCCATCAGCTTTTACATATTAAAAAAGCAAGTGCATTTTAATGCACATATTGAACATTAAATCATTTTTTGCTGCAGGTTATTGCAAGTAAATAGTAATTGTAAAATAGATTCTTTTTGATGAAACAAAATGAAAATAGACTGCTAATGCTCACCTCAGATTTTCTCATGATTTCATTAACAGTTCAACTAGGAACGATATTTTTATAATGATGGGCAGGAAAATCATACTCATCAATGTGCATCCATATTCATATGTTAGTACACTGACTCTGGAACTTTAAAATAAGGGCACAGAAATATGTGAATTGCATATGCCCCTTAAAATGATTTGATGTTATGTGTTCAACAATTATCTCTTCATTCAAAATATTCAGACACCAAATTCATTAGGAAATATAACAATTTAAATAAGAATCAGTTTGCTTTTCCACAGACTTATCTTTGCAGAAAACAGGAATTTGACAGACAAAAAAATCAGTGGAGCAGCAGATTAGATTCTTAGTGGACTAGCTACAAACTTCTGTCCTACTTTTGTGTCAACTATAAACTCAAATCCTCTCCATCTCATTTACTCTTTGTACCTTTATAACATATTTTTTTTTCTTTACATGGAACTGTTTTACATTTCCACATATGGCTTGCCCCCAAACTTAAGGTAATTATGTACTTTAAGACAATGTGAAACTGTAAAGATTCAGCCTATTTTAAACAAGAATAATAAAATGACAATGTCTAGAAAGGACAGTTTCAGCTGGTGCAGACAGGCCACTGGTGAGCTTGCATTGCCCCCTATGGTTGCTATCTGACGGTTCCCAGAGACAAGCAGCTCCATGCTCTGTCCTGGAAGTGTACAGCAACCTCTGGAAACTGTGTTTTGGGTGTTAGCTCGGTTCTGAATACACACCTTACAGCATGAGGGCATCGATACAAATGCTACAAATTTGGAAATGTATATGCTTTATTTCAACTTTTATTAATGCAGTAAATTAACAACATCTCTCTACCTAACACTATAATATAGATTGTCAGCCTTACACAAATGCTCAAATTATATCGGTGAAAATTCTTTTAAGTAACAAGTATTTTGATGGTTACTTTCAAGTATGTCACTCTCTGAGATAGACACTCTTTTTCTGAACTCCAAGTTTACCTCTTGTCAATTTGGTACCATGTAGCACCAAGTTATGAGTTTAAGTTGTGCACACACCTGTATTTTACTGCTGAACTATATGGTGAGTTCATTGAAAGGACAGGCTCTGCCTCACTCCGCTGTACAACCATCAGTGCTAGCAGAGTGCTGGGCTCAGAGAAGCTACTCTATTAAGCCAAGGTGATTAACATACCCTCTTGAATTTATTTTATTATTAATTGCCTTAGATCCAGTGTCCTCAAAATAGAGCCTAACAGAGCAAACTGGACACACAAGAAGTACTAAGGTTGTGATTTCTGGGCAGAGCCTGTAAAAAAGGGAAAAAGCAAGGGGGAAAAAACTTGGCAAAGGTGTGGTCTCAGGTAATGTCCAGCTTTGGGCTGATCCTTAACATGTGTGGGATGGAGTCTGATGCATAAATTATGTCACAAAGATGCCCCTACTTGAAGCAAGAGAGCCAGTCTATTGTAGCCCCTATAATTTGGTCCTTAACTGTGGCCACTCCGGGATGGTAGGAGGTATGTAGTGTCCTGGATGAAGCAGCAACTGCAGCTGAGTGCAAATCTTCAGAGAAGGGGGCAGCTGTGAGCTGTGAGTAGCCAACACTCCAAGGAGATGGGGATGATAAAGGGGCTAGTAAAAGGGATAGTAAAGGGGATCTGGGCTGAGCAACTGCAGCACCAGCTTGAATGCACTTGTTTCTTACATCAAATTGACACCATTTAGGCACAGATTCTTCAGGATTCTGTGGTCACAATTCTTGAAGAAATTCACTAGCTGCTACAGTTGGTCTTATGGCAAAACTGATATTCATCTCCCTCCTCCATCACCCATTCTATATTCCTCTCTTTCTAGCACATCCTCTGGCCCCGCTGGCTTAGCTAGTGCAGAAACAAATAACCTGATCCTTGAGGGTTGAGCCCATTATCAAATGGTATCAAATGACACTATCATTTAGTATCAAATGACACTATCATTTGAAGTTCACGGTTTCTGTACTTGCCCATTCATTTACAGATGAGAAAGAGAAGACCCAGAAACACCTCCTTCTCCCCACCCCCGTGGATCACCTGAGTGCCAACATGTGCTTTCCTGCTCTCAGCAGTCCTGACTCCCAAGGCAGGTAAGGTCACTCACTCTTGCTTAGTGTCTGCTGGTCTACCCATACTAGCTGTCCCCAACAACCAGGTGGTAGTTGTACCTTTACATTTATAGTAGTTTTCCTGTGTCCATGGGTGGAAAGGACCCCTTCTAGAAACCCAGGACCTCTAGACTTACAGAGCTTCAGGTTTCAGGGTCAGGGAGCACAAATTCCCCAAGCAGGTAAATAGGAATGATAGCGGGTGAGGCCACTCTTACTTTCACCCTTCAGTTCCCACAGCCATGTGTATTCATTTGCGGGGGCTGCCACAAGAAAATAACTATCTAGGTGGCTTAATCAACAGAAATTTATTTCCTCACAGTTCTGGAGGCTAGAAGTCCAAGACCAAGGTCCCAGCAGGGTTGGTTTCCCCTGAGGTCTCTTTCCTAGCCTTGCAAGTGGCCATCTTCTCACTGTGTCTTCAGATGGCCTTTACTCTGTGTGTGTGCGTTCCTGTAATATCTTTCTCTTCTTACAAGGAAACTAGTCCTATTGATTAGGTTCCCGCTTTATGACTTCATTTAACCTAATTACCTCTTTAAAGGCTCTATCTCCAAAATCAGCCAAATTGGGTGTTTGGGCTTCAATATATTATATGAATATGAGGGGAGGGGCAAAATTCAGTCCATAACACTACAAATTTTACCTTTTTCTGACACAGCAGCATATAATGGATGCTGGTTTAACAGTATACCACATTCTTAAAAAATAGTGCCCCATCTTTTCAAGGTGTAATCTCCAAATTGATACCTCATCTGTATCTATCAAAGGCCATTCCACTGTTCAATCAGGACAGCAGTTTCTGGATGGTGCAGTAGGTTGTGAGACCAATGATTCCCATGGTCATATGCCCACTTCTCTACCATATATATATCTTGGTCTGAGATGTTATACAGTGAATCAAATACTCCATGAGCTCCCAGAGTATGATGTTAATCAAAGTCTCATGGGCAAGAAAGGCAAATCCAGATGTGTCAATTCTGGTCAGAATAAATTCTTTGTCAGGACAGAAAGGGCCCCATGAAATCAAATTGGCACCAACTGGCTGATTGGTCTCCCTGGGGGATAGTATCATATAGGATGCTCAGCATTAATCTCAATGACCTGTTGGGCATTCAGAAGCAGCAACTGGTCAGACAGAGCACATATTCTTAGGCATGTACATAGTTTATATCTCTGCCACCATGGCCCCTGCATCACATGCCCATCCATGATGCCATCATTGTCACAGTCAAGGAGCGAGGCTGATAACAATCGGCCAAGTCATCATGTACATTGGTTGTGTGGTGCTTTTTCTATAAAGGGTCCACGCTAGTGTGCAATGCAAAGCGCCTCATGCTTCCTTTCCACTCCCATAGATCCATCTACATGTCTTTTCCCAGACATCTTTAACCTTGATCTCACAATATTGCTCCTTCCAGATCCCTTAATTAACCATCTAAATTATTTATCATTGTCTATGAATCCATGAATATTATTACTTTAAGCCATTTCTCTCTTTACACAATAACCAGAATCTCTGCCCAAAGCTCTGCCAATGGGTAGGCTTACTCTCCTTCATCATTGTCTTCCAATGCCACACTTGAGTAGAAGCATAATACATTAACTATTCATTTTAGGTTTGCACCAACATGCCAACTCATCTGTGAACCAAGCTCAGGTTTTTATCTCCCTTTGTCACCTGGTCATGGGGAGCTCCTATGAGGCCTGTCACAGGTTGTAGGAGTAGGCTTAGTTAATAAACATGTTGTTTATTACGGAGTCCCCTTGGATTCAACACCTATGGAAAGGAGAAGAAGGAAGCAGGATTAGGGAGAAGTCAAGCTCTAATATAGCCTCGGCCATGTCCAGGGGGATCTCTAGATAAGTATCTCTGGCAGATAGCTAAAATGGCCCTTCAGAGTTAGCCTGGGTTGAGCTAAAGTGACCAGGCCTTTCTAGCCATATTGATGGGTAACAGACATGACCATGGGTGAGGCAGTTCTCTGCACCTGAGGCAATCCCTAAAAGATTTAACAGCTAGAGTATCTTTTCACAGTACCCCTAGAGGTTGGGGCATTGAGCTGAGGTGGAAGCTGAGAAGTACATCACAGTGCCTATAATAACGCTGCTTCTATGAACTGAGGATGGGTTGCCAGGGCAACAGTGAGTGGTAACAGAGTTCTAGCTACCCTATTCGTGCAACTTTCATGAGCTCCCTGGACCTACTTGAGCGTATATATCCTAGATGCATCACTTCCGTTTTATAATGGATTGATGCTAGACCCCACCTACCCAATCTTATGACTTGGGAGTCTAACATTACTCAGCTCATGATGAGAACTTCTAGCTGCGCATCACTTGATATCCCATTGTCAGATACTTCATCTATAGCAGGGCTCACTATCATGCCAGGATCTCTTTGTAGAATGATGCACAGTTCTTTGCTGCATATGGCATGTCTTTGCTCCAGAACATCAGGTGTCTATATACAACTCCTCTATGGGGGGTTAACAGAGTTTCCATTAGCATGATTTTCTACCACAAATAACTCTAGGTATTTATGAAGTATGTATAAGGTATTTATGAGGTATGTATGTGGTATATATGAAGTATGAATGAGGTGTGCCTGGCCACATGGCCTAGTAGCAAGCTACTTGAGCCACAGATGGATCACTTACAGTGTGATTTCTTGCTCTAGGCCTCCTTCACATCCAGCACCTTCTAGGTCATGTGATAAATGGGTCAGAGCAGTATTATCAAGTGCAGAATATTTTGCCTCCAAAACTTGAAGAGGTCTCCCAACCAACCTATATTATTCTTATAAAGGAGGTACAAGGTGCAATTGCTTGTCCTTTACTTTGGAGGGCATGGCCTGGCATGACCTAGACCATCGTACCACTCCCCTAGAAAAACTGCACCATTGAGGCAGCTTCTGAATATTTTTAAAGTTTATCTCCCATTCTGTGTTACTTGGGAGGAGACATGCTTGCACACCCTGTGCCACTGAACTCCAGTCCCCAAATCATACCATTAATAAAGGTTCCTAAATTTGTGTGAGATTTACCTCCCAACTTCTGGAGACCACGTTTTACCAAGGAACCCATAATTATTGCCACTTTTTGTTCTGTAATACATATATTGGACAACACAATATTCGGCAGGGTGTCGAGATGGTCCATGCCCCCATTGAAACGTTATGAGACCACAAGAGATTTAACATGTCACTCCAAGAAAAGACTTTACATGTATATTGTTCTCTGTCCTATATGAATGTTAACTATTTCTCATCCTCTTTTTTTACACATGTGGAACAGACTATATTCCAAATCTCAACAGCCACATACCACATATCCAAAGCCATGTTAATCTGCTCAACTACAGACATCATATCTGACACAGCTGCCACAATTGTGATTGCCATTTGGTTAAGTTTGTGGTTAACCCACTATCATCTTTCATGATACATCTGGGTTTTGCATGGGTTAGACTGATGAATTAAATGAAGATGTAATGGTACCACAAGCCCCACAAACTTTAAGGCTTTGAGGATAGCACTAATCTCTTCCATTCCCCTGTGGACACAATATTGTTTTTGATTTATTATTTTGGCTGAGAAACGGTTAGTGAGGCAGTTTCAGGGGCTTCCACTTTCACTGCAGTTGCTATTACTGAATCAGTCAGGAAGCCATAAGAGAGTTCTGCCTACTGCTAAGTATGTCCATTATGATTAAACATTCCCAAACCAAAAAACGGTCAAGGAAGTGAATCTGTGGGACCCATGGATCCACTGTGAGACAGACCAAGGCCAGGAATCCATTAGTAACTGTTCCCATGTACCTTTCACTGGCTGCAAGGCTCTGATAGTGCTGTGGTTCCTTGAGTATCAGCATCAGCTTGGATAGTGCATCCAAAAGACCTCACACGATCTGGATATACCTTACTACAGAGTTACCCAACAAAATGGCTGCATACCCCTTTGGGAAAAGACTGGAGAAACATGATTGCTTTTAACAATGATGTTAAAAGGGCCTTCCTTAAAGAAGGGAAACTGACTTCTCCTTAAGTTGATCAAGTCTGGTTCTAATAACTGTGCAGGTCTGGAAAGCTGGCAAAGGATCATAACTTTACATTTTCGTGGCTTCTGTATATCTGTTCTTGATCTCATTTGATTTTAGATACTCTATATACTCAATATATAGAATAGTGCTATCTATCATCTATCTACCTACCTACCTACCTACCTGTTTATAAAACCCAATCCTATTACAATGTTTGTCCTACAACCAGTCTCAGTCTACAAAGTACAACCACTATCAGCTTTGAAATGATGCCGGTGGTCCCTTCATAAATGGACTGTACTACAGGCTCTTCCAAGAAACAAAATCAGCAAATGGGTTCTCAGGATTTATATAGTAAATCCTTTTTAGAGTGTCCACTTTTCTCAGCCTTTGTTCACTTCCACCAATTGGCCACAGAAGTCTGACATCTCTACTACATTCACTGAAAGCCATTGATTTTCAAGTTTCCAAAAAGTTTCCAAGCAGTGCGTTTGAACCATTTTCAGGGTAAGTTGTGCATCACAGGAGGGTACCCACATATTGGCATACTATCCTTTATTCAGCTTTATAGACCCCATTACCCTGATCCAATACTTTCAGAACTTACTCTCAGGAATGCTTTCCTAGTTACTGTTGTACTTGCTAGTCATTCCTGAAACTCTATTGGCACATACTCCATCTCCTCCTTTAGCAGGCTCAGTACTTTATCATCTGGGTATGCTGATTTATAATCTTAGTTCATTACGTGGCCAAGCAGGAGAATGAGGAAGATTCAGGAGAATTAACATTATTTTGTAAGGTATCTGCCTCATTTGAAGCTTCTGCATAGTCTTCAGTCAAGAGGTAGAGGAGGCTCTATCTTTTAACGAAAGGGACTGGACCACTTGTACAAGCCTACAAGTTTCATGTATGTACACCAGATAACCCTACCCCAAGTTCCAGTGACACTTTCTTTACCTTTCAGGGATCTGGCCATAGCATACAAAGCTTTCCCTTGAGTTCTATGACTTTTATAATTAAGTCCTATGCTTGGTCTTCAGTTCTAGCTGCCCTCCAGCTGCAGGAGCTGAAGGTCTCTTTAAAAGCTGCCAAAGAGGCCCTCTGACTCTCATACTTAGCTTTAAATTGGTGGTGGATTGCCCCGGGCCTGTTATTTCATCTCTTCAAAGCATCAGTGGCATTCAAAAATAGCTTTTCAATTCTACAACCTTTATAATATATATCTCTCTGGAACCTCTCAAATGCCAGAGATATTGCCCAAGCCAGTGCATCTCCTTCTGCACATATCCTATCCCAGTTGACCTCGGTGACAGCCTTAGCAATTGCACTGTGGTTGCATGCCACACCTATGCAAACTCTGCCTACCACCCGTGAATGGGTATTTGTTGCAAGTCAGCCCTCAAGTTTCTAACTCCAGGATCCCATTCTTGGAGTCTGCTTCCTAAGACCACTGTTGGTACCATATTAGGACAGTTTCCCTAGAAACAGAGCCCAATCCACCATTTCAGATGCCTTACTGAAGAAGATTTCTTCAAGAACAACACTTATAAGGGTGGGAGTGAAGCAGTGTAAGGAAGGAGACAGAGTTGATTAAAAACATGGTCTCAGGTAAAGTCTAGCCTTGGCCTGATCCATGAAGATTCTGAGGAGTCTGAAATATAAACCTCACCACAGTATTGTTCCCTCTTGAGGCAAGAAGGCTAGACTTTGGTATTCCTGTATCAGATGATATAATCTGCATGCACTCCACTGAAGTGAAGGAAGGAGTGTCACAGCTAGACTGCTCCCATCAGCTGTAGGCATTTCTCAGGGTGCAAAAAATGGGGATCTGGGATGCTAGGAGGTAGGAGTCTTCTGGGAACTATGATACATTTGTGGCCAACACTGCCTGCAGTTGGGGGTATGGGTCCAACAACCCCAGGAAGGAGACCTAGGCAGGGCACCACAGCCTCAAAGCTAGAAAAATCACTGACTGTGGCATCAGGAACAACTGTTAATTAATACTTCCCAGGTAGCTTTTTATTTCCTTTATAAGTTTATCTAAGATCTGTTTGGGCATAAAAAAAATAGGTATTCTATATACAAATGTCCACATAATCAAAGATTTATGAAGAAGTTTCATAAGATCACATGGAGGAATCAGAACACTTGTGTGAAGAAACTCATAACATGACATCAAACTGAGGACAAGAAGTTGGCACCACATGGCATTCAGCTTGAGAGGAGACATGCAGGACAAATTCATTTGGCTGCCAACACATCTCCCTTTTTGTCAACTTAGGGGGTGGCTGCCAGCCAGCAGCTACTCCAACTCTATTCAAAAACAGATGAGGAACTTATAAGGTAACCAATTCAGAAAGTCAGCTTTTAAAAAATTAATTGTCCTAACATTATTTGCACATCCTGGATGATAGATAAAGAAGAGCTCCTTTCGAATCCATCAATGAATTGGCAGTATCTAAAACAGCAAAAGACCTTATAAATCACAATTCTATCCACAGGGAAACTCAGCGACTGAATCTGTTCTACACAAAACTGAAATCATTCCTCTGGCATGACCAAAAAGTCAATGTCGTCCACTGGCAACATCCCACCGAGCCAGTCCATTTCTAACAAGGACATTAGATTTTTTTCATCATCTGTCTCCTCATTAAAGCTTAAAGGACCAATGTCTCATTTCAATAATAATTTGAGTCTACACATTTCCTATAAAATCCCACTGATGTGATGAAAAAATAGAAAAGCAAATTAAAAACAAAACAAAAAAGCTTAGCAATTCTAAAATGCAGAATCCATCAATGGTCAAGAAACACTAAATTTATTCTGGAAGTTGTGAAAGACAATGGCCTACATTAAAGGAAAAGCAGACAGGTGTTGGTTAGCCTGTTGTTCAAGGTCACTGAAAAAGAAGAGTTCAGCCTATCAACTGAGTGATTAGGTTCCCCACAGAATTCAGGAAAACCCCAAATTCTGCATAGCAGGACATAAAGCAAAGACAGCTTAGACAGAGTCCATTTTTACTACATCTGGTGGACAGTGCAATTTGTATTTTACCATGGCAGTTGGGTGAATAAAAAGGCGAGAGGGGTTTGTAACATCTCATCTAACTTTAGACCATCTCAACAAATCCAAAGGGAAAGAAAAAATTAAAAAAAAAAAAAAAAAGACCAGGTGGAACTGTGAATTCCTCTAACACACTAGCCACCTTTATTGCCCTCTTTCCTCCCTTTCTACTGGCAACTGAGCTTTGGACTGTTTGGAACAGTCCTAAGTTACCACCAGCAGGAACTGGAGAAGACAGTGTGCTGGTGAGGAATAAATCAAAGGACTTTGGGTGTCCAGCTAGAGGCCACAGGGCAGTGAGCCACAACTTCTCACCCCAAGCTTCTGTGGGCCAGAAAGTCTTGTAAGATTTCAGAATAAAAGCTGCATCACTGAATCTCTGAGCTGCTTATTGATGGACCTCACCTATCGGGCTGTTTGCCGTGGTGAACTCCCCCTTCAAAGTCCATTCACCATACAGGACAGAGTCCACCCAACATCAGAGCAATGGCTATAAAATACCCTGTCTCCCCAAAAATAAGACCTAGCCGGACAATCAGATCTAATGCATCTTTTGGAGCAAAAATTAATATAAGACCTGGAATTACATTACATTACATTATTTTATATTATATTATATAAGACCCAGGCTTATATTATAGTAAAATAAGACCAGGTCTTATATTGATTTTTGCTCCAAAAAACGCATTAGAGCTGATTGTCTGGCTAGGTCTTATTCTCGGGAAACACGGTAGAAGTTGAGAATCTAATAGAAAAAAACTCTGACCACTAGGCAAGACAGAATTTTGCTTCACCCTTGAAAGTAATAGCTCCCCATTCAGTTTATATGTTGTTGTAGTTGTGACAAAAGTAGAATATCCAAGGACAACTTTAGTGCAATGGTCATACTTTTTTTTATATAACCGTGTTAAAGCAATTTACATCTCTGAAGTGTGGTTATTTGGTTATTTCTAGAGCATAAACTTCAGACATCTATTTCAGGTAATGGTGGATTAAATAATTCTTTCTAACACTCCTGCTAAGGACACTATAAAAACTGAATAAATATGAGAAAAACTGGATAAATATCCATATATTTGAATCTATTAGAAAGCTAACAGAGATTGAAGGCCAAGATCTGAGAGAAGCTGAAACCTAGACAGGTAAGTTAAGCAATTAAGGCCGCTTTTCTCTGAGAGACAACTGCAAGTTCCTAAAAATTTGGTTCAAAGTCCAAAGAGATGAGCATCTCTTGCTTTAGGAGTCAGGGTGAACTACAAGCCTCTGCCTCAGTGACCGATGCCCAACTCTAAATCATCTTGAGCCTTGAGCTTGGGTTAAGGAGACCCCAGATTGCCCGTTTCTCTGACTGCCTGACAGAAAGAAGCAAAGGTAAATCCTCTCTGGAGAAAGAGTCTCATCCTGTGTTGTAATTTTTATCTAATATCATTTTCTTTTTGCCTGAAGGGCATACTTTGGTATTTTTTTGAAGTATGAATCTGCTGCTGATGAGGGCTTTCAGTTTTTGCTTGATTGAAAAATGACTTCATTTCACCTTGATGCCTGAAATATATATATATATATATATATATATATATATATATATATATATATATATATTTCTTTTTCCCTTGGAATAGAATCTAAGCTGTTTAGTAATTTTCTTCCAGGGTCTTAAAAATATAATTTCCATTGTCTGCCGGTTTCCATCATTTATAATATAGTATCATCAATGCACAAATTTCCAGGTAACTTGAACTCCAAAAGCCATTCTAATTATCTCAGTAAATCAATAATAAATGGGTAAGATAGATTTCCACAACAGGTCTCCACTTCCTCAATATTCACTCACTCCTCAGTCCACTGCAATATGACTTGGTTCCCAATGTTGTTCAGCAATTTTTCTCATTCAAAACAACAGTATCTTTGTTGATGATTCAAAGGATATTATTTTAGTGTTTCCTCAGAACCACTGCCCACAGTCAATAACATTTTCCTTTGTGCTGGTTTCTCCCACACTTTCTTGGTTTCCCTCATCTCTGTCCGGGCATTCCTTTTTCCTAGACTTTTCAAATGCTCTTCCCTTTGCAGCCCATATTTTGGCCTCCTTGACAAGTTTTTTGGTTCCTCTATGCCACACAATCTTCTGGTTCTTTGTGCTAGAGTGTCCCTGCCTAAAACAAGTGCTCCTCCTATCCTGGCAACTTCTTTAATGTCAAAGTTACATTATATTAATCTTGGTTCTCAATTTAAACACCATTTCCTCTGGAAAAATTTCCTATACATACCCCCAACATTAGGTTAGAAGCTCCCTTTTTTTGCTATAAACCACATGATTATGGCGGTTATATTTTACCATTCATTATTTGTTTAATGATATTATTTCTTGCTAGGATGTTAGCTGTAAGTGGATAGAGCCATCATCTTCCTGTCCACTATTGTGTCTCTATGGCCCATCACATTGTCTAGCTTCTACTAGGCACTTAATAAGTATTTATTGAGTGTATAAACATGTCCTAGTCTCTCTTTCTCTCCAGGCACCATGCCAGTCCCCATATTCAGCTTTCATTACTGAATTTCTGCAATACGCTTTAAACACATATCCGTATCTCTCACTTATATCTTAACCTACACACTGCCTTCAGATTAATGCACAGTATTTGGCCTTTAAGTATTATTATTCTCCTTCCCTTTTCCACAAAACACTTATTCCTATCTCATTCAATAACCATCTGTACATTTACTAATGTACCTCCAAATGCATATGTACATACATACATGTGTTTATATTAAACACAGACACACACACACACACACACACACACACACACACACACAGAGGGTGCCAAGAAAAGTATACACATTTTAAGAAAGGAAAAACTATTAAAATTGTAACACTCAATATAAACTGATAACAAAAGATGCATACAAGTCATGTTTGACTTTTGCAGTTATAAGAGGTGTTCAAAGTGGTTACCATCAGCGTCCAGACACTTCTGATTGCGGTGAATTACTGCTTCAGCAAGTTGACAAAAGTGTCCATTTGTATACATTTTCTTCACATGCCCAGTATATTCCTTTAAGTGCAATATGCTATAGTTACATATTTATTATATATTTGAGCCTCATGGGCTCAAAGATAACAAATTATTAACAAATATGGATGATAATAAGTTATTGTAGACAAGTTTTAGTTACATATTTGTAAGATAAATGTGCATTTGTTGTATTTGCAGCATTTGTTACATAAGTGAATCTCTAATTATAACATAATGCCCACAACGTAACTTATTATCTTCCATATTCCTAAGTGCTTATCTGCAATTTTCAGTGCTATGAGTCTCAATTTCCACATTATTAAAACATGGGTAATGATACTACATTATAATTATGAAATATTCCAGTCCCTTTCTTTCCTCTCAATTTAAGTAATCCACAGACAAATCTTAGTCATTGTGTCATATACATAATTAACTCAACTACACGACCAAACCTCCTCCCTGATTTTTATAAATTACATCATTGTTTTGAACTGAACTGCATTCCCCTAAAATTTGTATGTTGAAGCTTTAAATCCCTTTGTGACTGTATTTGGAAATAAGGCCTTTAAAGAAATAATTAAGGTCAAATGAGGTCAAAAGGGTGAAGAGCTAATCCAATAAGACTGGCGTCTTTATAAGAAGAGGAAAGGCCATGTGAGGACACAGTGAGACGCCAGCTGTCTGAAGCCAACAGAAGAGGCCTTAGGAGAAACCAACACTGCTGGCACTTTGATCTTTGAGTTGCACCCTCCAGAACTATGAGAAAATAAATTTCTGTTGTTTAAGCAACCCAGACTGTTATTTTGTTACGACAGCCCTACTAGACTAATAGAATCGCTCTCCATGTCACCAAGCCAAACAATCTCAAGTCGTCCGGGACAGGTCCTTCTTCCCTAACTCTCCAACCCGGATTTATCTAAGGTTCTTGTCAATGTCATACTCCCTCAAACAGGCTTGATTTTGCATTTTTGTCTTTATCTTCTCTTTACCTACTTAGGTCCCATTTTCTTCATCTTCCTGAACTATCAGTATCTCCTAACTGTGTCTTTTGCTTCCACTCTTGGATCCCTTTATTCTTCATTAGACCAGCTAACTACATCCCTTTTCTCTGAGACAAAGGTGATGGAGTTAGTTTCTTCTCATAAGCCTCTAACCTGCATGAGCTACAGGACAATGGCATATGTGCTCCTTTGGAATTGAGCCCAACTGAACTGTGCAGCCTTTTCTCCATCACAATGTTTCCAAGTTCATTCTACATGAAAAAGGCCAGAACCCAGTCAGACTTCCTGTCTTGGACTGTAATGTTTCCTTATTTCTGTCTTGAATCAGGGAAGCCTTTCCAACATACCTAGACAGAAAAAGCTGTTTCCTTCACCGTGTTGTCATCATTGTGACAACACATACCTTTGTTATACATTCATAAAATACAGAGAGCACATTTACATGACTATCTTACTACATTAAGAATCTTTTGGGAACAAGACAGCATGTAATTCATATTCGTATTTACATACTTAGCGTTGGGCGCAACCACAGTATTTGATAAACAAGTATGTCATAAATGAATGGATACAATAATAAATTAATGGTATTCAACCATACTCAAATTTTCAGTTGAAAAATCTTTTATAAAACTTTATTGGTATAGAATGAAGTTTGGACATCTCATTCAAGTGTTCAAGACACTTTCCTCTGGACAAAAATAGTGTTTTTTCCATCTTTCTGCCTCTGTTGACAGTGTTCCCACACTTAGTCTCAGTTCAAATATTGCCTCCCACAAGCTAAAAATAACTTCTTTTAATTTTGCTTCCTTAATAAAATTGCTGTCTGCTTAATAATATAGTTATTTATTAGTACATATTATCATCTCTTTTAGACTTTAAAATTTTAAAAATAAAAATCCATATCTGATTCATCTTTAAATATTTAATGCCTAGTCTTGATCATACAGCACATGTAGTAAAACCATCGTGACATCCACTTTATGTATATTTGTTGAGTTCCTTTCATTTTGTTCATGAGTCTTCTCATTAAAAAAAGTTTCGTGCACACACTCAAACTATGCATATTTACTTATCTATAAATAAAAACATGCACTAATATACTAACACATTATATGGATTATAATACATTCAGAAAAACCTTAAATTTAAATATATATGTATGTATATATATGGAAATATATGTATATGTATATATACATATATGTATATATGTATAAATATATGTAAATATGTATATAAATATGTATAAATATATATGTATGTATAAATATACATGTATATATATATATGGAAATCCTTATTTGTTGTTTTGTTTTTTGTTTTTTTTGTTTTTGAATCCCATCATGATACGCTCGTGCACTTTTTGTGGGCTAAGTGCTTTTTTTGGAGAAAATGACCATAGACATGATTCCCATTGTTATAACACAAGAATTATTAATAACCTCTACTAGTACTGCTGTAGTCATCTACTGTTGTTGATAAATGAGTACTCCACATAGTTTATTTCCCGTGAAATGGAAGTTTACCCCACTGTAGGTAGGAAATGAATCTGTTCCACTGCCAAGTTGGTCAGTGAGGGTCCACCACATATCAAACAATGTGACATTCTTTATGTCCATAATCTCAATTAATCTTAAAAACAACACTGTGGGATATGTATTATTATGCCTATTTTACAGATAAGAAAACAGATTTTCCGAAGATTAAAATGTTGCTGACAGTCACAGTCTAGACCCAGGATTTGAATCTACATTTGTCGAACCCTAAAGCCTATACTTTTCCTAATATACCCATTCACAGCAACATTTTGTTCAATGTTATTTACTCATTTAGTTTCATTTTAAAAGCCATGTTAAAAAGACCCTTCCCTTTTCTTTGCAAACTCTTTGGCTGGGCCTTCCTCAGCATCATCCTCACCCTGCGCTGTAGCAGTCCACATACACACACGGGGAGATGGAGGAAGGACAGGAACCCTGGCTCACAGACACAGATCATCAAGAGTATAAGAGCATCCTGATGCATTTTGTACTTATGACAGTTCATGTGTCAACTCATTTTCACATCATCTGCACCACTGTCTTATAGGTAAAATAAAGTGTGTGCAGATGCAATACTTCTGATCTGAAAACTTAATTTCTGAATCAAAAATTAAAGCAGAGAAAAAAGCAGACAACCTTATCTTCTTGAAAATTATATTGCTGTAACTTCTCTTATCGATGTCTATTGAGCTTTGAGCATCAGTTAATACGGGTTATGTTATTTTTGTCTACCGAATCTAATAAAAGTAGTCTTCTTTTTAGCTTTCACTCTCTCCTCCAGGCCACTTACGCCGGATATCATGATGGAACACTTTATCAGGTTCATAAATATCTCGTACAAGATCTTAAGGAACTTTATCATTAGAACATAGTACTTCATAAAATCTAATACTAAGTCAAAATGTTCTTCAAATTATTCTTTAATACCTACTAGTTGGCACAATTTTAGGTAGAAAGAGTATTAAATTTGTGTGCAAATCTTTAGATCCAGAATGATATGTAAAAGTCAGACAAGATTTCTCATGAAATATGTTCTTAAAAATATCCTATGATAAAAGAAGTAATAAATATTACCTCACATTAGCAGAATTCTGCAAGTGTCTGGCAAAAGAATACTATAGCTGTCCTCAGATAGGCTTACAGTAATACAATGGTTTTTCAGTGAGCATAATAATAGTGGTAGAATCAGACAAAAAGAAAAAAATCATCTTATATATTTGGATGTATTGTTTTTTTGTTATTTTATTGGAAAAGTAAATTATCCCATATAAACAATATAGTGTTAAAAAAAAACTTAAGGACATTTTATTCTCTGGTATTTGCTGTGGTAAATTTTGGCAAATAATGGCAAGTCAGGTGAATTTCAACACTATTGAAAAAGAGTTTAAGTTATGTTCATAGAAATTCTCTGAAATCTCGAGAATTATTCTGTAGCTTCACAATTTCCAATCTTTTATACTATTATTTCTCTTTCAGTGATGCTATTTCTCAAATGCTAACAAGAAATTTCTAAGGATTCACTCACACCTTGCTTAAAAAATTTGCTTTTTAATTATTACTTGGATTACATTGCTTGTTGTCTATTTTGTCTCATCGTATTCATTCTTCCCTCTTCTAGGAAAAGAATCCCTAAGATTGAGCTGGGCACACATGTACAACTACCTGTCTGTATCTGCAAGGGAATGGGTGTGCCATACACTTCCTTTCTCTTTTTCCCTCCTACCAGGTGGGAGAGCCAAATGGAAGAGGTACACAGTGGGGTTCTACATGGAAGGAGCTTTGGGTCCTGACACTGAGACTTCATACTGGCCCTAGATCAACTCCTCTACTCTATTGGGGTTTCTGACTACAGAACTTTTTTTTTTTTTTTTGTCATTAAAAGTACTGGTAGAGATAGAAGCTGAGTTTTCAGCTGAGAACCAGTTTTATTACAATACAGGCTGACAGTGGGCAAGAGCTAAATAGATTTTTTTTAAACTTTAGAATAGAAAAGAAAGGTAGAAAATGAGCAGTTAGATTCAAAATTTGTTCATTAAACAAATGCTTATTTGATATAAAAAAAAAAAGCCAGGTATTTGCCATGAATTACAATGTAAGATGAATTACATATAGTCCCTGTCCTTAAGCATATTATTCTCTAGTTGAGAGAACACACACATTGTCAAGCATTAACTCATTCATTCATTCACTTGTTCACTCATTCAAATGGCAATGTGAGCACAGTGTGTTATGGGAGCACAGAGTAAAAATGGCGTAACTCACTGATAGGTGAAAGGATAGTTTCTTCAGATATAGTACCAGGAATGAATTTTGAAATATTAGAGAGAATTAGGAAGGAATGTTGGAGAGGTACAAGCAAAGAGCATTTGAGAGAGGAACCATGGCCATTTGCATTCCTATGGTGTTTGCTCTAGCTGGTCTATATAGATTGTATCTAGAAGCAAAACAGCCATAAATGAAACTAGTAAAATTAATAAAATTAAAAATATAAATGACTTAATATATCACATTGGAGAATCTAATATTAACTATTGAATGTTTTTATTGGGATAGTTACAAGTTCATAATCGAGTCAAGTGAGATGAGAACTGAAAAGTCTCTATTACATTGAGAGATTAAGTAGAGTGTTCTGGGGTCGGGGAGAATGGCAGGAGGAAGTGTGAGGGCATCACAAATCCAGGTTGCCACAAGTTGCTGATTAAGGAAAGGATGGGCACAAAAATGAAAGTAACAACAGACTCCCATTTCAGGATGCTTAGTTGTGGAGAACAGAAGGAGAAACAGGTAACTGAGGGAGACCGCTTAAGGCGTGGTAATCAGCCTGTGTCTCACATTTCCCCGGCAGGGAAGCACAACTCATCTGTGCAACTCAGTCTTTCATAGAAATAAATTTGGTAGTCTCATCAGAGGATGGATTCTGTTACACGGTTTAGTCTGCTACTATGAGTATGCTTTAGACAGAACAACATACCAGAAACAGCAAACCTTTCTTTCCAATATTGTATTATGGCTTGCCTTGGCATTAAAAGGAATCTCTTCCATCCTGACAGACATGCCTCCAGAAGGTGCTATTGAAATATAGTGCTGATCCAGAAGCCTACTGATACTAAGGTAACTTGGCTTGACCTTTCATGAGGAGTTAGGTTAGTATAATGTGTGCATAGTACAGCTCAACGGTTGGATGCTTAACAGACAGCTAAATCTGAATGGCTGCTTCATTTGTGACTCCTCTCTTCCCCTTACTCTCTACAGCTGTCAGTAAACTCTGGCCTGCAAGTGAAATCCAGCCTACAGTCTGTTTTTATATTGCTCTAAGCTAAAAAGGATTTTTACATTTTTAAAGGACTGGGATAATAACAAGAATATGCTACAGAAATGTATTTGGCCCACAGAGACTGCAATATTTACTATACTATCTGGTCATTTGCAGAAAAAAGTCTATCAACTCATCCCCTAGAAAATGGTATAGAGTTATCATACTCCTTCTGTATCTCCTTTCACGATCTCTATTCTCTACTTTAAGAGGACTTATTGCTTAAGAGTCTCTAAAACGTGTCTCCATTTCTAATCCCTGTCACTTTATTGACTACTACTCAATGCTTCCTGTATTTCTTAGATCATTTGCATTCCTTCTTCTTTCCCTACATGTCTTCTGAGATTCTTGACCTCAGTATAGAGGAAGGAGCTTGGCATTTAATAACCAATACAAAGAAGTATTTCTTGCTGGATGACTAATTACAGAGTTCTATATATGTGATCTTCAAGTATTCATCTTAATTTCTGCTGCTTCTTCCGGTGAAAAAAAACAACAAACAAAAGAAAGTTAAAAATTTTACCTTTATTTCATGCCCTCCTTTATCTAGCCACTTTCCCTCACTTCTTTTTCTTAATTTCACACTTTTCTCTTTGACTTTCATGATCCTGATTAGTTCTAGTTCACTCATTTATTGTTGATTATCTCACCTCCAGGTATTTGAAAGAATCCTCTTTTTTTTTTTCTGCTTGAGATTTTTTTGTTTGTTTGAAATGTTAAATGTAGTCTTACATATATCTTAGAGTTTCTAAATTCTGTTCACTTTTTAAAGATAAATTGTAGTTACATAACGTGAACTGGAGATTTTCCAACATGGTTTTTTTCTGTTCTTTTCATATGGTAGGCCAATGAGCAATATAAAAAAGAGCTACCACAACCGTTTCCCAATTTTCAATTCATTATGTCCATGAAAATGATGAAATACACTTAACCTTTTTCTCATTTCACAACATTAGACCCTCTGCAATACAATATAATTTGCAGACCTATAGGAGCTAAGAATGAATGTAATAAGGTCTTCAATTTAACTCTGATACATCACCAAGTAATTTTCACATTGCAAATATTTCCTTTTAAAATCATCAGTGATATCTACTTCAACTTCTTTACACTCAAAAAACATGTGTGCTTTTCTCAGACCTTTCCATTATCACAGTTTTGTATATATGATAGCAGTGTAACGTGGTCCTAAAAAGCCCAACTACAAGCATTATGAAAAAATAAAAAGAAAGTTTGCCGTACCATGTTCTAACATCCACTGAATACGTAAAGACAAAGAGGAGTGCTCTTATTATTGATGGGATTAGAATATATTCTGGTTATGCAAGAACAAGAACTTCAAGCCTGAATGGCAGCAACATTCCTATAGAATGAGTCTGTTTACACACACCCAATTTAAATGTCTAAGGTTTTCCACTGCTATCTTTTATAGACTAAATCAAACCCTAAGAATGGAATCAAATTAAAAGGATTAGTGCTCATTAATAAACTGGCAGTAATATTTCATCAAAAGTTTGCTAAGTCTCTCTCTGCAAAACCAATAGATAAAAGCAGGCAGTGCATAAAAGTGTCTGTCTACTGCATTAAAACATAACGAAAATAATATTTCTTAACATTGCCAAAGAACCATCTATTTCTGAAGATCATACCAGTTTCCATTGCATAGGCCAGTAAGGGTCATTAAACACCAATGGGTCTCTGAGTCCTTCTTCAGAGTCAATGACATTGTAGACTTCACTCAGGATCTCATTTTCCTCCACATAAGGTCTGCAGGGCAAAGAAGGCAAATGAACTATGAAAAACATAATCACTGCTTTTACTGTTGCTTTTTTTGTCATAAAAATTCCATTTATTTAAATTCCATTAAAAAGCACATTTGGCTGCCGAGAGCATAAATATACACTTTTATTATACTTAGCATTTTTCATTTTCAAAAAAAAAAAATTCTGACATTTGTTTAGACAAAAATGTTAAAATATTTTCAAACTACCTGTTTTAGCTAACCACTTTCTATGTGTTTGTTGCATACAATAAATGCTGGAAAACAAGTGATTTGGAATGCAATTCAAAAGCTCTGTGTACATTTCCCATTAGAACTTACCAGCTTACACTGATCATTATCCTTACTATGTCATGTGCCTGCTGCTATGACTTTTCCCAAAATACATCTTTTAGGAGAATGATTTAAATTACTTGAACTGTAATGGATAACATTTTTTCAAATATCATTTTTCTAATTGCTCTGATATATTTAATAAATCATTAACCAAGCAAGTGACAGTGTTAGAAATTTAGGAAAGGTCTTTAATATAATGTTCTCCTAAAGACAAATCTGTAAGTCAGTCATTCACATCTGCCTGTGCACCTTGGAGGCTTAGCAAAACCAAATATTGGGGGACATAATTAAGCAATGACATTGACAATACCTCTGATTTATAAATAAATTTAAATTTTGTAAAATGACAGATGAAATTAAAATATAAAATATGAGAGTCATTCTTATTTGTAATACATACAAGATTAAAGACTATAAATGTATAAGATTAGGAATTATATCTAATTTCAATAAGTCTGTGCACATGGTGTGTTTGGGAATTATTTGCCAATTTACTCTAGAGTATCAAAATGGAATAGCCAAGAAGCAGCAGTTACATATAAAGATATTCCAGGAACATTCTATAAGGCATTATTTGCAAAACTAAAAAGCCGAAACAACTTAAATGTCCATAAACATGATTTTCTTAAAAATCATATTACATTCATACAATGAAATACTATTTAGCAATAAAAACAATAAACTTGAGCTACAAGAATCAACTGTATCCATTTGAATCAATCTCATAAACTGTAAGGAGAAAGCGGAAAGCTATGTACATTATGTTATCATTTATATAAAGTTTTAAATCATCCCAATACAAGTTTATAAATTATTTTAAGTTATATATATATATATATATATATATATATATATATATATATATATGTAGTATATGAATATAAACATACATACAAGGCTTCTCTGAAGAAGACAAGGAGGGGAATAGTTTTAGGTAGGGGTGCACAGAGGAATTCAACTGTGGCAATTTATTCTTTTAAAAAACCTAGAACAATTATGACAAAAGTGGTTAAGGTTAACCAGTGATAACGTTAACGGATATAGATGGTGTATATATGCTCTATATTATATTGGAGTGTATATTTTTATATGTATTTGAAACATGTTATAATGACAAAACACACACACACAAACAAAACTAGTGTGGCCTAGTTGTTATATCAAGGAGCCAAAGATGGCTTCTGTATATTGGCCCAATGTTGTTTCTTCTTCACAGCAGGCTGGAGCTCCAAAGTCCACTGGTATCAAAAAAAAACAAACAAACAAACAATTTTTCCACATCCAGTTGTTTTCAATGTAGCATGAATAAGCAGAATTTTAGCCATTACTTTGCATACCCCACAAAACTGCGCCCCATATCTGCCAGCCATCGGTGAGATGAACTCAATAGCTATAAAGGACTCCAAGCTGAGGCTGCCCTTCACAGATCTCGGCCCCAGAGACTCCATAGCACTGCTGAGCAACATCCTCAGACTCACAACAACCACTCCAACCCTCCTCTTTCTCAGGACTGCCCCTTGTTCCCCTACCCTCTGGGTAGTGGCCGACCACCCATTGCCTCTGGAAGGTCTCCTGGTGTGAGGGACTTTCCCCAAGTGTAAACCTGCCAAAGCACCACCCAAATAAATCGCATTGTGTGCTAGTGCCACCCCATGGTCATATCTGGTCTCTTGCTCAACCCCCAAATCCCCTGGACTCTATAAGCCCATGAAAAGAATTGGAAAGGATATCAAAATAGAGGTCAGAAGTCCTAAATTCTAGATTCTGTTCTCCACGTTGGC
Organism: Rhinolophus sinicus; assembly: GCF_057876585.1. Lineage (NCBI taxonomy): Eukaryota > Metazoa > Chordata > Mammalia > Chiroptera > Rhinolophidae > Rhinolophus > Rhinolophus sinicus. The sequence continues at coordinate 55,318,151 of NC_142502.1, forward strand.
CCTTTCAGTGATTAGAAGGGTTCAAACGATGTTAATCTAGCTAAACATCTCCAGTCTTTTGTCAAGAAGAGGATCATTATTTCTCCAGGAATGGCTTATGGACCCTGAGAAAGAAGATATCTACTAAGAAGGGCTCCTGGTGGCTACCTGGGCTGAAATTAAAAACAAAAAACAAACAAACAAAAAAACAGCCCAGCAGCCATTTCTATGCAGGGCCACCACACTTCAGGGAGCAGCCTGCACTAAGCTCCCCGCTTCCAGCACTGAGCTGCCTTACTGCAGTGTGTATCTGCCATCTGAGTCAGCCCTAACAAACGAGTTCCTGGAATCCTATTTCAACCATTGGAACTGAGACTTTCCCTATCCAATGGGAGCTACACAGCTCTATCTCCCATCAATATCTTCACTGATCAATCAGAGAGTCTCCATTCTGACCAATCAGGAAAGTGGTTTTTGGACAAATTAAACTTCGAGGATTTGGAGTCCTCATTTGCATGAGGACAGACCAATCAGGGACCAGGAGTGGGGACTTATGTCTTTAAAAGTCAGCTCCCCTTTGGCTCAGAGACTGCCTTTTCAGTTTCCACCAAAGACTGAAGACTGTTTCCCCTTCTAGAGCTGAAACACAAAAGATGAAACACCAAAGACACCTTGCCACAACACAGTGGAGAACAGCAGGTGGAGCAGAGGTGCCTAGTCCAAGAGGGGCCAGGGCCACCTCACAGCAGTGCTGTTTCACAGCTGTGCTGCTTCTCACTGTTGAGCTGTTTCATAGCCATGCTGTACCACAATTGAGCTGTTTGCACTGAATAAAGTTTCCTTCTTCACTGCATCCCACAATGGGGATTCCTGTTGATGTTGAATTGACACCAATGACCATTGGTTGAAAAGCTATTAGTTGTGAGTTTTCAGAAAAATACCAGAAACATTTGGATGGCCGTTTAAAGGACTGATAGATCATCCAAGAAGACGGTAGCATGGTCTTCCCAGAGGTGCCTAGGACCTTGCCAGCCTGCCTACTTGCACTGTGAAGCCCTCTTCCCTCTACCACTGAAATGACCACAATCCCTGTCGAGCATCAAAGCATTAAAGCTTATCAAATAAAAAATTAAGTAGGAGAGGAGGAAAGCAGGTTTTATTAAAGGTAAGAAATTAATTTAAATATACAAAAGCCATGACAATAAAAGAATAAAAGAAAGCGTGAAGAATAAAGTAATAAAATTAATTAAAAAGTTATTAATCAGGAATTAAAAATACTTATGTATAGAACAATAGGTTTAGCAGGATCTCATTGTTTATTTCTTTCATGTGTTCATACGAACATGGATACTTATAGAAATGTAAACATAGGAAAGAGATCAAGAAAATTTCCTTATTATGATCTTGTATACCATTTGATTTTTTCCCAACTGCATATACAACACATATACAACATTTATGTTAAAAAAATTTTTTTAATCAAAATCCTCCAGATTTTCAATGGAATTTTAGAACCTGGATTTTTAACAAAATTTGCGATTTAAAAAAAAGCTATTTAGATCTCTTAATAGAATGTCAGCAGGCTGCATTTTTTCCCAATGTCACAAATTTTGACCTCTGTGTTATATTCTCAAAATTCTAGTACATATCATTGGGTTACAGAAGTATAGGAATCCTGTATCTTGAGACAAAATATAGTAAGAATAAAATAGGTTATTTCTTTCCAAGATTTGATATAATTTACCATTATAATACACGGAATCGGAAAATCCCTTTGTTTTGTTTAACTCAACATAGAATACTTTTTTCAGACAATTATATGTCAATGTAAATACTTACATCTTCATTTTCACATCACATTCAGCTACTTTCTCAAGACCAACATTGATAGAATAGCTAAATATTTTGTGAATCTAAACTGCTTAGCCTTTAAAAATATTTGCCTCTATACTTATATTTTAGTGTATTTGCTAAGATGTACCATTTTCATATTCCTCTCCATAAATGATTCCTCCATACATAGACCCGCACTAAGTCTCTATGGATGACACCGAGAGGCAATGAACAACAAGTGTCTTCCCCATCTTGCATGTCCCTGAAGAGCACCTGCTGTCTTCAGAAATGATTTGAGTGACCCAAGCTTAAGGCATCCCATTACAACGATTACGGTTCTTATAACTGAAGAAAATTGTGTGAAAGCTACATCATCTCTGTTGGATTCAAATTTACAGTACTGCATAGCTGAAATTCAGAGCCCTAAACAGGATGTCATATAGGAAAATGCCAAACTGGCTCCGAGTGATGATTCCTTTTCAATTTTTGAAAATAGTAATGTTAACCATTGTATCATTATCTATTATCCTTCTGCTAGACATTTCATAGAAAAGCTATACTTTGGAAAATAGCGCATTATCTCACAATCCTACCAGCTTTCTTGTTTTGTTTTGTTTTGCTTTTTTTCCCCAGTACTATTGCCTTCTTTTTAATTTTTATTTTTCAATGACAGTTGACAATTTTACAAAATTTCTTTAATTGTACATGTGTATACATGTGCACACACACACACACACCCAACTATTTAACAACTAAAAAAAGATACAAAAAGAACAAAAAAATAACTTAGCACATACGCTCTTTTTTATTTCTTAACAAGTTTTTTTTACTTTTTTTTTTAAGGAAAGTAAATGAGACAGATTAAAAAAAAAAAAAAGTTGGCCCACAGACTATCTTTGAGACAGCCATAGGGAATAGTCTGGTACAAAGAATGAAGCCACAGCCATGACATAGCTAGAGTTTGGGAAGCTTGCCAAGAACAAGCTGGTAGGGGCCTATAGACAAAATTCATGTCGTTTTCAGGCATATAGTAGCTGCATGGTTAGAAGCCACTTCACTGACTCACCTGAACCTTATGCTTCCAGTTGCCCTTCTATGCCAATCTCACAGCATGTCTTAGAAAATATTTTATCGTTGAAGAGACACTGACTTGCTAACTAGCCACCTGACAGTGGACACAGATTTGCATAAAAGTGGGAGCTCCTTCTACAAGAAATTAAGACTTTTAAAAATGTAAACCAATGATGCAAATATTCTTCACTGTGAAAGAAAATAAAAATTGTCTAAAATAAATCTTTTTTCTTTTTCTCATTTATACATACTACAAAAACAAACAAAGAAAAAATGTGTGTATTCCTTTACAAATATGCAAATCCATTTGCTAGCCCATGGATCAATAGATTTTTTCTGTAAAGGACAAGAATGTAAATAATTTAGACTTCGTGGAACTTTATGGTGTCTGTCACAACTATTCAACTCTACCATAGTAGCACGAAAGCAGCTATGGACAACACAGAAGCAAATGGCCTCAATTCCATTAACACTTTATTTACAAAAATAGGTACAGGCAGGGTTTGGCATTGGCCTTTGGGCCATAGTTCGTCAGCCCCAGTTTTGGTATATAATACACTTTTACCAATGACACAGTTTATAACTATTAAAATGAACATCTATAAATAAGCATAAAGGAAAAAAAAGATGTATTCACTTCTACAGTATATGTGCAATTCACTCATAAAGTAGGGCATTAAATTCCAGAGGAAAAGTGAAAAATGACAAGAATTAAATAAATATACTTTTTTCTATTACTTCTGTTTTGGGTATTTCTATTTACCGTTCAAAGCTTTTTTGTTGCATTGCAAAAATAGCAACTGACCATACAACTTGAGAGAGGGAAAACTAACATTTCAAAGGGCAGCACTGCTTCTCTGCTAGGTGAACTGGACCTTGACTTATCACAAGAAAACAGAAGTGAGTATTTTCAGTGAACCCCCTCGAAGGTGTGCTTATAAAAAAATGTTCGCCAATAAATGCAAAACAGACTTCTTCCAAACCTTAAGGTTCAAAGTGAAAGCATTCTAGAAGAGAATTCTAGACTGCATCAGATATTGGCTTAACTCCACAAAACTATAGCACTGCCTCTATTTAATTACCATCCCATGAATCACCTGACAGCGTCAACGCAGTGCTTAGTAAGCATTTTTCCCCAGCTTGACGATATGCGAATGCACTAAAATTACAATACGCACCATGACTAATTCTATCATCCAACTTTGGGAATGGAGCATACTTGTCTCTATAATGAGCTCTGTGATGTTCCATCTGGTTTACCTGTGGCAAACAGGAGTAAACATAACTAACCACACACTGGCAACAAAAATATTCTTCTTTTACAAGAGGCTTTAAGTGAGGAGAAGTCACCATACATAATTTACTCACACTTGCACTTTGAAGCAAAATAGCATGCATTAAAATCTTTTCAGCATAAATTAAAATTTCCTCAAGGGCAGTATTTCCTCAAATTTGTCTCACAATTTTGAGATCTAACTAATGTATCTATTAAAATTTGTAGAGAAGAAAATATATCATCAGTTATCCATTGTAGGCACACAGACATTTCGTCCTTTGAACTTTGCTCCAGGACACACATTTCCTTCACAGACTAAGCTTGCTTTGTCAGATAGTCAGGCATTAAGTTATATGATTGAAGGTCTAGCAGTATACACAAACTAGTAATATAAAAAGTACTTACTAATTCAATAACTGCAAGATATTGCTGCATTTGTTTGTACATATGGAAACTAGGATGAAATAAGATAACAATTTCATTATTAGCTTTGTTAAAATCTACATAAAGACTTCTTACTGATCAGTTTTATTATACATTTCTTCAAAATTTTTGTCACTACTAAAAAGCTAAGACAATGTTAGACAACTTACAGAGTTTACTTTTGGCAGTCATAAATGGAGAAAATACAAGATCCACAGAATGAAAAGGCTTATACAGAAACTTTATATAGAAAAAAAAGTAACAGGAAACCTATTTTTAAATGAAATAATTTCTTTTTGAATGTTTTTATTTATCAGTGAGAATCATTTCTTTTTAAGTACCAACACTTACCCCCCCAAAAAAAATAGATTTTACAATACCCTTAAAAATAATTTTCAGCTAAAAAAAAACTGGTTTCTAGGTCTCATAATAGGTCTCAGTAAAGACCTATTAAAATACTGGGGACCACACAATATATGTTGCTGTTTAGCATTGATTCCACATAAGAAGCCTAGTAATTAATATAGCACAGCCAGGATACCTGGCTATGAGACTGAAACTTGTTAACAAAATCAGATTTTAGCAATCATTGCAATTCTCAAGCAACTTAGAAATTTGAAAATACAGCACATGCAATAAAGCAGAAAGTGCACCTAGGCTCTCAGAATATAAGGATCTCTTTGCCTTATAAATCCATTAAATGGTTCACCTAACTGTTTTACTTCTATTGTGAATTATTGGAACAGACTCCGTCCATATGTAGTATATATTAGGAATTATAAACCACTGAGTTACTGATTCCTCTGATGCTCTAAAACACTTTTACTTGTTATCATATTTATGTTATTAAAGATATATACATATATAGTAAATATAGATCTATATGATACTGCCATATTAGTATAACATAGAGGAAAAACATCATATTTATTTAAAAATATATACATGTATATATTTTTAAAATACATTAATATAGACATATATGTATATATATTTAATAACATACACAGAAATATAATAATGAGTGAAAATGTTTTAGGACATCAGAGAATTTGGTAACCCAGTGGATATTAAGACTCCCAAAATCCTCAGTATTTTGTATATTATATATATATATATATATATATATATATATATATATATATATGTATATATACAGAGGGTGTCAAAAATGTATACACATTTTAAGAAAGGAAAAACTATATTAAAATCATAATACTCAATATATATAGGTAACAAAAGATAAATACAAGTCACGTTTGACTTCTGCAATTATAAGAGGTGCTCAAAGTGGTTACCATCAGCATAATTTTAATACAGTTTTTTCCTTTCTTAAAATGTGTATATATTTTTTTGGCACCCTCTGTGTGTGTGTGTGTGTGTGTGTGTGTGTGTGTGTGTGTATGTGTGTGTAGTACATTATCGTACTATATTCTATATGTATATTTGTATATATACATACATATATATTCAGATAGCTATAGCCATATTTTAAAATTAAGTTCCTTAGTTTTATAAATGGTTTATAATTCCTTCACTGATATTTTTTTCTATTCCAATAACTTTCTTTGTAAATTTAATCCAGAGGCACACGGCATGTGGCATATCTTTTGTAATGCCCTTAACACATATTTGATGATGGAAGGGCAGTGGGGAATTAGGGGAAGAAAGGAGATTTCTGTGCCACCCGCAATGACACCACTCAGTCACAAGTAAACGTGAGTGACTCTACTCTGATGCTATACTAATCAGTTAGGAAGCAGAGACAGTCTTATGGCAGCAAGCAGTTACAAACACAGCCTACATGCAAAAGCTTTGCTGGTGGACAGGGGTTTCCCAATCCCTCAAAATATACATATAGCAGTACTTTCCTCAGAGTAGCCACATCAATAACATTTTATCTTCTAATTTTTCATACATCCTTTCTTAATCACCTCTCGCTGCTTCTGACTCTTAGCAAGCAGTGAGAGAGTGTAATGAAACTTGTGAACATACAACAGAGAGATCAAAGGCTTTAGACTGTGTGTGTGTGTGTGTGTGTGTGTGTGTGTGTGTGTGTGTGTGTGTTTGTGTGTGTTAGAACATGAGAGGTTGGTAACCTAATGGATATTAAGTTTCTGGACTAATCAATTTTTCTCAGACACTTTAAGACAATCAAAACGATTAGGCCACTGATTTGTCTACTTGTTTCCCTTAGTGAAAATTTTAATTTTGGCTTTCGTTTTGTTTTACTGGGTAAACATGGATTTGAGAGGTAAGGATTTCAGCTAAACTTAGTAATGTTTTAATTCAACTCTTTCATTATGAAAATGAACAAACTGAGACCCAGAACAGGGTCTGAGCCCCTCAACTATCTTAGCTCGACTGTCACAGCAGGTACCAGGCAAATGGCCTCAGTGGGCCAATGGGTTCAATGTTCTCTCCAAGAAATGACACATCACTGGCTGACAAAAGGTGGAGCAATGCAATTTTTAAGCAAAAATCATCAGGGAAACTTGTTATAAGAAAAGTGATTTGTACTTTTGGGTACCATAAGCTTAAAGACCTTAGGTTTCAATATCTAAAACCCAAGCTAAAGATTATAAGCTATTAGAGAGACTTCAAGATAACAGCATATTAAGATCTAAACTCACCTCCTCCCATGGACACAACAAACAGAAAAATATATGTGGAATACTTCCTGTGAAAGGGACCTGAGAACTGCATAAACAGAGTCTCTACAACAAGGAACAGCACTGAGAAAGGTAGAAGAGGCAAAGATACAGCCCAACTCGAGACAAAAATCACACCCCAAACAAGGTGTTTCATGAATGGGGTAGATCTAAAAGGTATAAAACCACTCCCTGAAGAGAAAGAGATTTGAGCTCCCATCAGGCACCCCAACCATTAGATCCTGCACAGGAGAGAAGAACCCTCAAAAACCTGGCTTTGACATATATGATAAACCCATAGCTAACATCATACTCAATGGGGAAAAGCTAAAACCATTCCCCTTAAGATCAGGAACAAGGCAAGGTTGCCCACTTTCTCCACTTCTGTTCAACATAGTGCTGGAAGTTCTAGCCACAGCAATCAGACAAGAAAAAGAAATAAAAGACATCCAAATTGGTAAGGAGGAAGTAAAAGTGTCATTATATGCAGATGACATGATACTATATATAGAGAACCCTAAAGTCTCCACCAAGAAACTATTAGAGCTGATAGATGAATTTAGTAAAGTAGCAGGATACAAAATTAATATTGAGAAATCAGTTGCATTTGTATATACCAATAATAAAACACCAGAAGGAGACATTAAAAAACAATCCCATTTACAATTGCTTCAAAGACTATAAAATACCTGGGAATAAATTTAACCAAAGAAGTAAAAGATCTGTACTCAGATAATTATAAGACACTGAAGAAAGAAATGAAAGAAGATACAAATAGATGGAAACACATACCATGTTCATGGATAGGGAGAATTAATATAGTTAAAATGTCCATACTGCCTAAGGCAATATACAATATTCAACACAATTCCTATCAAACTACCAACAAAGTTTTTCACAGAAATAGAACATATAATCCTAAAATTTATATGGGACCATAAAAGACCTCAGATAGCCTCAGCAATCTTGAGAAATAAGAACAAAGTGGAAGGTATAACGATACCTGACATCAAATTATACTACAAGGCTACAGTAATCAAAACAGCATGGTACTGGCATAAAAACAGACAGATAGATCAATGGAACAGAATAGAGAGTCCAGAAATAAATCCATGCCTATATGGCCATTTAACCTACGACGATGGAAGCAAGAATGTATGGTGGGGTAAAGACAGTCTATTCAATAAATGGTGCTGGGAAACCTGGACAGACACATGCAAAAACGTGAAGCTGGACCACCTCCTTACACCATATACAAAAATAAACTCAAAATGGCTTAAAGACTTAAATGGAAGATCTGAAACCATAAAATTCCTAGAAGAAAGTATAGGAAGAAATTTCACAGACATTACCCGGAGTAAGATTTTTACTGATATATCCCCTCGTGTAAGGGAACTAAGAGAAAAAATAAACATGTGGGATTACATGAAACTAAAAAGTTTTTTTCACAACAAAGGAAACCATCAATAAAACAAAAAGGGATCCTACTGAATGGGAAAAGACATTTGCCAATGATATATCTGATAAGGGGTTAATATCACAAATTTATAAGAAACTCACTCAACTCAACTCCAAAAAAACAAACAACCCAATTAAAAAATGGGCAGAGGACATAAAGAGACATTTTTCTAAAAAGGACGTACAGATGGCAAACAGACATATGAAAAAAGGCTCAGCCTCACTAACCATCAGAGAAATGCAAATAAAAACCACAATGAGATACTACCTCACCCCAGTCAAAATGGCTATCATCAATAAATCAACAAACAACAAGTGCTGACACATGTGGAGAAAAGGAAACCCTTGTGCACTGTTGGTGGGATTGCAGATTGGTGCAGCCACTATGGAAAACAGTATGGAGGTATCTCAAAAATCTGAAAATGGAACTACCTTATGACCAGCAATCGCACTCCTAGGTATCTATCCAGAGAAATCCAAAACTCCAACTCAAAAATCTTTATGCACTCCTATGTTTATTGCAGCACTATACACAATAGCCAAGACATGGAAACAACCGAAATGCCCTTCGGTAGATGACTGGATTAACAAACTGTGGTACATTTATACAATGGAGTATTACGCAGCCATAAAGAAGAAAGAAATCTTACCATTTGCAACAACATGGATGGACCTAGAGAACATTATGTTAAGTGAAATAAGTCAGACAGAGAAAGACTAATACCATATATAAATACTTACATGCGGAATCTAAAGAAAAGAATTAGTGAATGAACTACTCAGAAACAGTTTTGGAGACATAGAGGAAAAACTGAGGGTTGGTAGAGGGGCGGGGGGGTGGGGATAAGGGGAAGGTGAGAGGTTTAGAAAATAGTCGGTAACCACAAGATGGCCACGGGGTTTTGAAAATTAATTTGGGGAACGCAATCAATAATGTAAAGATGTTGTAGGGTATCTGATGGACATGTGTCCCATTTGGGAGACCACCTTAGGGATGATGTAGCTGCCTGATCTCTGCACAGTACACCTGAAGCTGAACAATACTGAATGCCAACTATAATTTTATATATATATATATATATATATATATATATATATATATATATATATATGTGTGTGTGTGTGTGTGTGTGTGTGTGTGTGTGTGTGTATATTTATATATTTGTATGTATATTGTTACAGGAAGCAGAGTACAGCATTAGGAATAGAGACAGTGAAAATGTAATGGCTCTGTGCGATGTCAGAGGGATAGTGGATGGGGGGAGGAGGATTCACACAGTGTGAGGGATATAAATGATAAACGTCTAAGTTTTGCTTTGTCTTGTGCACCTGAAACTAATAAAATTAGAAAAAATCAGATGAAATGCCAACTTTTAGATAATTTCTTTAGAAAGTCCCCTTTTCCTGTGTTCCCGCTGTGTATTAACCATTTTTTGTTTTGCCACCAACACTTTGTATTTGATAAAAAAAAAGAAAGGGATGCAGGCACACTGAAATTTCCCTTCATTTTCCAGGAGCTTGTAGCTCTATTACGAGTATCTGATTTGGTTGTGATATTCATTTTTAAAAATGTAAAAATGATTTCAAAGTCTGTGTAGGGTAGATGCTGAGGAAAATTTGCCTTCATTGGTTGATGTGAGCTTTTGTCTATTAGATTTTGCCTGTTCCTGTATGTGAGGGGATTTCTGTGCTGTGATCTGGGGTTGAGTAAATTCCCCCTTTGGTCTCATTCTCCCAAGCAGGGGCGATATGAGAGGATGTTTGCTGTTCTGTCCGTGTTGTGAGGTGATGGTTAGCTTAGGGTTAAAGAAATTCTTGATCAGGGTTGAGAGAATCCCCTCTTTGTTCTGTCTGTTTCACCCACATCAACAGATAAAGTGAAGAAGTTACTAAGTTACATCAGGATGATGTGACAGGCACATTGCCAGGCTTTGGAAGGCCTTGGGCTGATGGTCCCAAGCACGGACAGTAGATATTGCTTGTCTGGATGAACTAGTCCTTCAGCCGGATAAGTAATATATTTTCTTTTTTTTTATCATTGACTGCCGGACCCTCCCGGAACTGGCCATTCCCGGAAGGGAAGGCAGGTACATAAAACTTGGCTCTGGGGTGCATCTAAAGAGATAGGTAAGACAGACCTCAGGTGGATTGATTGATTGATTGATTGATTGATTGCTGTTTCAAGAGATTGTTATTCAGAAGACTTGCTGTTTCAGGACTGCTTTTCAAGGTGAGATTGTTTCGGAGTAAGAGATCAGAACTTTCTTCAATGGACAGTAGAGACTTCTTGTGTTGGTGAATTGTTATCATTCTAGCATCTTTGGGAACTTGTGTATAACTTGCAGCTTTGCAGTATCATAAAACTTCCTAACTTACAACAAAAACAACAACAACGCCAACAGCCCCAGCATTCTTGGGAACTAGCAAATAGTGGTGTGGGAGACGCCTGAGTTTCTCTCAGCTACAGACCTGGCAAGGTTTTGATTTGACTTTTCCAGTGCTGTACCCAGGCCCCCCCACCCCTGTTTGGTGAGCTTTTGGCATTTAGTGTAATAGTTACTATCCTATAAAGCTTATTAATGCTTTTGGATACTCCTTACCAATATTATTTGTGTATTTAGCCAAGTGATTTTTCATCAATAGTAAACATGTGTTGAGATTTCTTAAACTTATATGTATGTGTACTCCTCTGACATGACATTGTTATTAATGAATATAGTTTAGTCTAAACCACCTTTACTTTTTGTCGTTAGCACATTCTGTTAATTGCCCTTGTCTCTTTCTATTACATAATTGCTAAATAAATTGATTAGATATTAAATAAATAAATTCATTAGCCCCACTCTAGCGTGTGTCCCTCCTCCTTCTTTTCCCTGCTTGTCATTACAGGCTGGATGCCTAAAACTTTCACTAAAGTTTCATAAAATATACTCCACTTATTTTTTTAATAGAATATAAGAAAAGCCCAACAAGTACCAGTGCCACTCTTTCTGATCTTTAGATTAATTGAAAAAAAAGAAAAGCTATTGCTAGTTGGAAATCATTTTCTGTCTTATAACTAGTTCAAAACTAAATTCCTTTCTCTTGTTCTCAAAAAATTAATAAAAAGTATGAAGCTGAAAAAAACAAAACACTAGGACAAAGGCAAAAATCATAGAGTACATCCAGACTCTACATGATTTACACAATGTCCACCAATGCTAAGGCTTTTTTAAAAGCATGTTTTTCTTTCATATAAAGATAAAAAGAAAAGCTTTTAGGTCAGGGGCTATGAGGGGAAGTGATGTATCTTGTGCTTTGATGTTACAAGTAGCTCTTCATTACAGAAAACTCCTGATAGTGTAATAAAAATCTTGGAAAACTGAGTGTGAATATTTAATAATCAGTCTTCGACATGGAAGATTTGTGACTTTTCTGTCCTTCACACAGCGGAGTAAACATATAAATTATGAACAAATAGCAAACTTTCTTATTTTATTGTAGAGACTTGATTTTAGTATTTAAAGATATGATGTCACTACAAGGCAAAGCATGATTTCTACATTCCTTAGGAAGCTTTCTGTTTAGAAAGGTTTCTAAAACACCAACTGACAAGAAATTAAGATAAAATGATCCATTCTTAGTTATATACAACATATAGAATCCGTTTTAAAATTTTATATACTGTCTGTAAAGAAAATTAGAGCCTATTGAATGATATTCAAAATGATATGTTACCCTATATTAGTTTTGAAGTTAAAGGTAAACCCAAGTGAAGTCTGAAAAACATGTTAACTGCATGTTAAAAGTTGTCTGAGTTACAAAATATGGCATTCTGACATAATAATTAGTTAAGAAAAAAATTTGTCAAGTCTCTTAATGAAATAAAACTTTTTGATAAACTTTTATATGCATGTATGAAAAATTCAAATAACCAATAGAAGTATGAATGAGAGATTATAAAATGCACACAAGATGTACAACCCACAAATCATTACTGTTTGGCAAACTCGCTTTGTGACCTCTCTTTGTGCAGACATATGTGGGCATATATAAACCGGGCATATATCGATATGGGTAGACATATGGGTAGAGCATACGTAGATAGGGGCATGTATAGCACAGGCATATATAGATACGTGCATCTACAGATTGGCATCAACAACTCTACATTAAAGTTATGTTCGCAGACATAGTACTTTGTGACCTGCTCTTTTTCTCATTCAGAAAAATGTCACAGACATCTTTCCAAGTCTATGAAAATACATTTTGTCATCTTATATAGCATTCACTTGTACAAAGACTTGCTTTTCCAATTTCCTGATGATGGATATTTAGTAATCACCTTTTTGTTACACAATAGTAAAATATTATTTATCTATTGATTTATTTATACTTCATCTCTTTCCAAAAAGCATTTACGATAGCTAATAGTAAAAATATAAAGAAATATAAATATAAATACAAATATAAATGTAAATTTAAATATCATATATATGATATAGATATGATTTAACAACAAAACAAAACAAAAAAACTAATAAAATATAATAAAACAGGACTCACCAAATAAAAGAGAAAAATATAAGATGCCTGGTAAGTAGAGTTTTGAATAAAAGTCCTTACTTCAGAGCCTAAAATACCAATGAAAAAAGAGAAAAATACAAAATGAAAATAAATACTAAACACAAGGATCAGCAGCCCATTGTCACAATTGAGGAAGAATCTCCATTAACTTCAAAATTAAATGAATTTGATTTAGAAAAACAATGGCTCACAAATATTGTAGCCAGTGACACCAAAAACAGGGCAGATATTCTGACCATAAAGAGGAGAAAATAACATGTTAGTTTTTGTAATATAAAAACTTAGTGATGCAATCAAAATGTTATTCAAAGCAAGGTTTATAAACTATAATTCTTGGACCAAGGCAAAAAGTTTCTGGCCTACTCAATTTTTCTCAGACACTTGAAGAGCATCGAAATAATTAGGTTACTTATTTGTCTGCTTGGTGGTGGTAGCAGGACAGTAGGGAAGCAGAGGAGGAAGGAGGGTTTTATGTTATCCTCAGTAAAACCCTCAGTCACAAATAAACATCAGTGATCTTTCACTCCGACACTACACTAATCACTTAGGACGCTGAGGTAGTCTCACAGCAGCAAACATTTCAAACAGAGCTTACATACACATTTTTTTCACTATGTCATTAAAAGAGATTCAAACAAAAGTAAATGAAGTCAACTTGAAAAGTTAGCCAGAGAATTTTAAAACTAAATGGAAAACAAAGGGAAGGAAATAATGTAGCATGCAAAAATAAATTTAAAAATCAGACAGCCATTTAAAAAATATCTAAGGTGTATTTTAAAACATTACGAAGGCCTTTAACAAATATAATCAAGAAAAAAGTGAAAACGCAAATAAAACTACAAAAGAGAAACATACAAAGAAAGTACAATCTCTGCTAATGGGTCTTTGAATTCATCTTCCCTTTATCTAATCCTCCCATACTGGGCTCCTTGCTCTTTCTCACACACGAGAAATGCTCACGTTTAGACTTCGTGTTTCCTTTACCTGAAATTCTTTCCTCAAGCATCAGCATAATCCACTCCCTCTAGAATTTTAGGTCTTTATTCAATGCTACCTTTCAGTGAGGCCTTCCCTGACCACTCTATAAATATATACATATATATATATATACACACATATATATTATATATGTAGATATATTATATATGTAGATATAATATATATGTAGTATATATAATATGTAGTATATATAATATATATACTACATATGTGTATATATATAAATACATATATATACACACACATATATATATAGGAGTATACACATATATGTATATATTCTATATAAACACACTTTCACACTTTCATATAGGTAAATAGAACATATATATTTGATATGTAGGTTTTCTTTTAATCTGTGAGATTTTTAAAGGTGAGTTTATCAAGTAAGTATACTTTCATACTTGCTCTTCTCCTTAACAATATATAATACAAAACTTTACGAGTCCCTATACATTTTTTGAAAACACTAATTTTTAACAACTGTGGTAGCCAGTAGATGGATATAACATAAAGCACTAAAAAAGTAAGAAATTTTCAACTTTTATTAGCTTTGTATTTTTCTATTCAAATGAAATCTAAAGGACCATTATTTATGAATTCGTTAAAAACGTAGGGATTACTTATAATGTGCTAGAAACAGTGCTTCAGCACTGGGGTCAGAGACAAGAACGAAGATGTAGTCCCTGCCTCCAAAAGCTTATGTGTAGAATTGAAGACAACAATTATGCAGATAATGATGAAAATCCCATAAAATAACAACTGTGATGCAGTATATTATGGGAGACACTCGGCAGGAGGGAAAATCATTCTGAGGAAGAGACGTTTCAACTGAGACCTGAAATGGACCAAAGGAAGGAAATTGTTCTAGGCAAAGTATTTGTGCACCGAGCATCTATGTGCATTGTTTAAAATCTCCTGCAAATCTCTATGTTCTTAGGATAAATAACTAGCTATTAAATCACCAGATCCATAGGCATGACCACTTAGACAGTTTTTGATGCACGCAATCTAATTTCCCAGCACTGTTTGTTTCAAGATATAACCCCATCAGCAAAGTATGAAAAAGTATCTTACTATCCTCTCACCAAAATGGGTATTGTGTTTGACCTTAATTTTTAAATCACACTATGAGAATATAGTTATTATTGAAAAATCATAAAATATGTGTATTTAAAAATTGTTAATGAGCTTACAGCTCCCAAATTTCTACCTTATCGAAATTACTACTTTGAACACTTCATTTTATATTCAAGATATTCATATATATATATATATATATATATATATATATATATATATATATATACACACACATTTAAAAGGTATTATTGGTCTTGTATTGTGGTTGTTTTCCACTTAATGTATTATAAGTATTTTCTAGAATAATAACTGTGCATCTACATTATCAGCTTCATGCGCTGAATGGTATCCCACTGTTAAGCAACAGTAAATTTAACCAATTCCATATTGTTATTTTTTCTGTACTTTGACTATTATGTATCTAAGTGTAGATTTTTTTTTAACTGATTTATCTTGATGGTGGCCTCTTGAGGTTCTTACATCCGTGAATTGAGGTGTTTCAGTGGTTCTTTGAAACTTTCAGCCATTGTCGTTCAAAATTGTCTCTGCATAATTTTCTTTCTCATCTTTTTCAGGGACTCAATTTAGACATGCTAAATCTTCTCGTCAGGTGCTCTAGGTCTCTTGCTATTATCTGCATTTTCCCTATTTTCATCTCTCTCTATTTTATTCTGGATAGTGTTTAATGACCTATCCTGCAATTCAGAATATATCAAACATACATAATTTACTTGCAAACCCACCCTTTGAGTTCTTAATGTTAATTAAAGTTTAGTTGTTATAATTCCAGGTTGGCTCTTTTGCATAATTATCATACCACTTTTTATAGTTTTCAGATTTTACTGAAATTTTTAAGCTTAGCCTTTACTTCCACTAACATGGAAAACATAATTGTTTTATATTTCTGATATAGAGAGTGCTAGTGGTCTGTTTCTATTCTATGCTATTTCTGCTGATTGTGGCTGATGCTTAAATCCGTTGTATAACCTTGTAATCTTTGGTTGTTTGCTGAATGTTTATTTGAAAAATGACTTTTAGAAGTAATTTGAGACCCAGGAAATGATACAGTCCTTCAGAGGGAAACTTTATTGCCTTCTGCCAGCCACATAAGGGTTGTAGCCAACTGAGATTGAGGCTGGAGATTCTGGGGACCTTGTAGATAACCATTTAAAGTACATTTCATCTTCCCTCTGCCAGAGAGCAGCTTTTCAGGGCTCTGGACCAGACTAGGGGTGTTTCCCTTTGATAGGGATTGAACTTCGACCCTTCATAGTTATCAAAATACAAGCTTTACAGTTTAGCAGCTTACTATAGCCAAAGGTAGACTGGAACATTCTTCTTTCAACTTTAACACTCTCTCTGTTCTTGTTCTGGTATTTCCCTCCTTTCTTATTAACTACGTAATTTATTTAAGAAGATGTTCTGCATTTCTTCCAGTTTTCTATATTTATTGTCTTTTTATGATATTGATCTGCGTTATGATTCCATCATTATAAAAAATAAAAGTCCTCTCACACTTAATTCCCATTTGTTTGAAATTAATTTTATTCCCAGTTGTGGTTGTTTTTGTTTTAGTATTACAAATGATGCCATCACGAACATTACTTTAAATATACTTTTGTGCTCTTCCAGTTATTTCCTTACATTCCTACAAATAAATTATTGTGTTCAAATGGTATGCACTTTAGGGCCTTGACATGTATCACCAACTTACCCTGCAGAAAGAATCTATGTCTATTCTTCCTTTAGTTTTTCATCAGAAAGTCAATCCCCCCCAGCTCCCGTCCCCATCCTGCATACACAGACATTCACACATAAAACTAGGTAATGATTTTTCATTTCTGGCAGGTTGATAGACATATAAATAAACATTTAAATATAAATATATATCTTCTTTTGAAGTGTTTGTTTGTTTCACTTCTAGTGAGACTAAGCACATGTTCATGTTTATTGAACATTTGTAGTTCTTCCTTTGTGAATTAATCAAATTGTCTTAATCATAGAGTAGGTAGTCAATAGGCAATTTTATGCATACTTGTACTACTAAAGATTAGTAGATACAAATGTAATTATATGAAAAGAGAAAATTAAAGCAAATGTAGTCAATAAAGGAAAAAAAGCATGAAAAAAATGAGGCTTTACGTAAAGCAGAAGTAAGACTAGAATTAACTACTAAAGTAAGAATCAGGAAACTATGTCTGGGGGCCAAATCTGACTTGCAGTCTGTTTTTACAAATAAAGTTATATTGGAACACTACCATGCACATTTATTATAGATTGTCAATGCCTGCTTTCACAAACTACAGCACCAGAGCTGAGGAGTTGCCACAGACCTGGTACTGCGGTAATGTCTAAAATGAATGGATCAAGAGTGATCGGTCTCAATCCCTCCCAAATGTGAAACACTAGCAATATTTGTACTAAACTCCCTCTCAACCCTCACCATGATGATTAACATTGATCTGGCTATAATGTAACATTGCTCTACAATTATATATGAAAGATAAATATGCAGTATAACTGTTGAAGAGGAGAACAAAACTGTTTCAAATATGAAAACACAAGAGAAAATAAGAAAAATGCAGAATTAGTAAGATATAAGCCATTGAATATAATATTAACATAAACAAAAGCCATAGTTTTCCTCTAATTCATTTTTAATAAGTTAAAAGATGAAAATGGGGGGGAATCTCCTTTCAATAGCCGTAAGTGCACAGGCTATCTAAGAAAACCACTAAGGACATCTGTAGTTTCTTTACAACTAAAACTTCAGAAGTAATAGAGATACACCAAGTTTTAGATTGTAGAAGACTTAAAATATCACCAATACAGAAATTCTGTGTAAGAACACTTAAAGGTTGAAAGCAATTTCAGAGTTTTTTGTGTTTTTTTTTAACAATTAAAAAAATATCATTTATTACCTGACAAATGAATTTAAATTGTATCTGGACAAATGCACAAGTTTGAAAGCTAACATATTAGGGGCAGGTGGGGGGGAATGAAAGATTAAAAGCACTTGCTCTACCAGATATTAAAATATACAATAAAACTTCAATGATTAAAACTGGTGATGGGATCAACCAACCCATCAATGGACAAATAAAGAATCCTAGAGAAAAGCCCTAGGATACATAAGAACTTAGCAAATGATAAATGGTGTAATAGAAACCAGGGATTAATCAATGACTATCATGAGTTACACAAAAACTAGGTTTAGGGCATCATCTTCTCACAACATAAATCAAAACAAAGTCCAGATGGACTGAAACAGTGGTTGCTAAAGATTTGTTCTCATATCAAAGGCTGAGCATGTGATAATTTTGATTCTCTCTATACTGAGCTTTGCATATAACAAGAGCTCAACAATTGTGTACAATGAACTAGTAAATGCACTTACTCATATAGAACTGAGTAATCAATTGATTAATTATAATGAAGTATTACATATAATACTTTATATTAGATATATAATATAATAAAATAATCTGCATCTACAAAGTCTTTGTTAATCAAACCTTGTTGGTCTCTAAAACCAAACTGGAATTCAAAAAGCATGATATAGATTTCTGATCAAATCTACCTTGTAACAAATGCTTATTATAAGGAGATTTTCAGGATAAGGTATTTTAACTCATCTTCTATATTGGTAATATACCATGTTTGAAATCACCAACTATGACTTTGAAATTCCCAATTTGACAATGAATTACAAAATTGACTGGCACATATTCTAGTATCAATACTGATGTCATTAGAACCAAGCATCTTTCCATTTCCTTTAATGACTCCTCCATTAATATTTACATTAAAGGAGCAATGTCTCCCAATTACATCAGAACTCTGCTTCTATCCTTTGAGTTCTCCATGAAACGGGTGAATGTCAAAATTGTAAATTTTTAGCTTTCATTTTGCTATTTATTCTTTCAGATTATACACATACAGCATTTTTTTTTTTTGCCAATGTGATTTCTTGGTATTTGTTTCTTTAAAAAAATTAATAAGACCCTACTATGTGCCAGAGATTGCATAAAATAATTTCATAAACATTGTGTAATATTGGTTATTTTTCATTAGCTACTGAGCCTGGTTAATCAACACTGAATATAACCATTTGTTCATTAAAAATAAAACAATAAGCTGAGTCATAGTTAACATCTAAAAACTGTATCAGTAGATTAATATTACTAGAAATTTTAAATGACTATTATTTAATCATTTATTAATGATCAACAATCACAATCAATATCTAACTTCTAATCAACAATCAAAATTTAAATCAGTGAAATATTATCTCAGCTGGAATGTATTTAAAGATGGTATTGAAATTACATGGTTCTGCGTTTAACATATTCCCACTGCAGAATTCTGTATTATATACATGTAGGATAATGGACAGTATATGTTTCTTTTATTATCTCCTCATAAATCATTCTCATATCTCCTCCCAGTTCTTTTTCAGTTGCTACTCTTTTCTGAACTGACTCCAATTTTCTGACATCTTTTCAATATTGAAGTATCCAAAAATTTATGTGATATTCATGTTAGGTGCAGCCACTCAGTAGCAGAGTTTGTACTAAGGCAATCAGGTCCACAAAATATCAGATGGGAATGACAGTTTGGACAAAGTTCCTGCAGTAATGCCCTATTGACCTATTCTGGTAGGTGCAACTTCCTCTAAAGAGACTAACTACACTGCAGGGATTGAAGAGAAGGGGTAGTGGAGAAAGAAAACAGAGTGGCTAGGACATGGAGAAAAATAGAAAGTAACGTAAGCAAACATTACTCATGACTAATGCTTTGGCTATTTAAAGAATATTTTAATAATAAATGTTCCTTAGAGGTTTATTTTTTCTGTCTAATCACTAGAACTCTGCATGCAAAATTACTCAAATAGGATTTTTACAACTTTAAAATATTATTATGAAGCCCTTTGTCTACAGCTACTCAAAAGGTATTTCCTTTTGGATGGTTCCCTTCCTGTATTTTGGACCACCAATCAGCTCCTCCCCAATTGTCAGCCTTTCTTTTGTAACAAGCACTTAATTTTCTCTTTCTCCCATGTTAGTTTCTGTACTAACACCATACAAGTACACACAAACACACACACACACACACACGTTCCATGTTTGTCCCAGTCTCCTCCATTTGCACTCCTATTGCCTGCAATCTCAGTTGCTCATGCCCATATTTGCAAAGAAAATGCACATTCAAATTTATAAGGCAACAATTTTTCAAATATTAATTTTTCAACTTGTTATATATTTGGACCTCCATTGGACATCCAGTTGAGGAAGAGAAGAAAAAATCTATCCCACAGAATATTCAGTATCAGTTGAAATAAGCTAATAAAATTCCATAAGGACAAAAACCATATTTGATTTTCCCCTCCAGTGCCTCACCAGTGTTAGGTGTTTCATGTACGTTTGTTGAATAAATTAATTTAAGAGATCTAAGGAAGTCAAGAGAAAATAGTTATTGAGAAACAGGTCACCTTAGTGGTTAAAAGCAGACTCTGGATTGTAATTAGGTCTAGATTAGAATATCATCGGCACACCATTTACCACCTGAAACAAGTTTTTAAAGCTTTCTGTGCCTTGTTTCTGCGTCTGTAAAACGGGGTAGCAATAGTACCTATTTCTTAGGGCTACGTATTTTGTAGATTATATAAGCTGATACACGTAGAGCATTCAGAACTTGGTAAGCATCATATATATGTTGTGTTATTTTTTTAATGGAGTTCTCAATCTTCCTTTAATTAATTAAAAAAAAAAAAAAAAAGAATGACTCATCCATTCAACTCATTTGCCTAACATTTTAGAGAAAGAAGGTTGGGTGTTTAGAGGTCACTCTCCCCTCACTTTTCTAAGGCTTCATGGAAACCACGTTTTTTGAAATGAATTGTTTGCTCTGGGCTAAAATGGAGATACAAAGAAGGCAAAATGTAGTGGTAAGTGAACTAATGGAGGAGCACATTTACTGAAGCAAGTGAGCAAATGGACCAGAAAATTATGTAAAGTGTTACAAGATACTCTATTTAGCCTGGTGCATGAAACATGGGGTGAGGAGTTAAAAGATTTAGGTTTGAGGTCCAACCTGACACTTAGTAACTTGTTTATTTTGCAAAGTTTAAGCTTTCTGGGTATCTTTTTTTTTTTCCATGTCAATATGCCACAAACCTCACAGGGTTCCTATGGGAGTAAATAAGACAAGTTAAAACATATATAAACCAAAACATTAGTTCTATATACTAAATTCTTAATATTTTATGTAAGGTATACTGGTCTTTTTCTTTCAACTTTCTTATTTAATTGATTCTCCATCTAATCCTGAAACAACACTAAAGCTATTTAAACGTTGTTCCTAACACTTTTTAGACACATTATTTGCCACACTACATTATAAATACTAGAGTTAATAGACTATAGACTGCAGTTCTGTGAATCCAATTGTTATATTTCTTTACATAAGTCATTCATTTTTAATTAAACCTCTGGTCTGCAAACATATTACTGCATTTCAAAACAGAATAATTTCTGTGGCGTTTGATTTTCTTTGTCATGTATTAAATTGTATCAACTCTTGATGACTAGCACAATTCAACAAAACTAGGAAGGCCAACCTGTGAATACGATATGGTAGTTCTGTTCATGCATCCAACAACTGCACACTTATGAAGTGCCAGGCTCTATACTAGGAGCTCCAACCCTATCCTCCTGACCCTGCCTTACACAGAGTGAAATCTAGTAAAGATTTTAATTAAACAAGATATTATGAAAACCTGTAAGAATAAAGGCTATGGTAAGGCAATATGGAACATCCCAGGAAGCCAAAAGAAAGATAACCTGGGCTAAAAAACAATCAGGAAGTCTCCAGAGGAAGGAACTTCATGCCAAGACCTGAAGACATTAGCCGGGGGAAGTAGAGATTATGTAGAAGAGAGTGGCACATTTAAAGAAGTAAAATATCCAGGGTTTGATAGTATAAAGAGTAATGGGGAAAAGTCATAAATAGGAAAACACAAAACACATTATAGAGCTCCGGTGGAACAGGCTCATGAACAGTGAACATCCGCTGGAATATACTAAATGAGAGCATGATCTGATCATATTTGTGTTTTAGGAAGCTAGCTTTGGTTGCTTTATAAAACACGAATTGGTTTATGAATGCTTTGTAAAAGCAAGATGGTTTTCAGAGAAATCAACTGGGATTCTACCGCTATAGTCAAGGCAGGAAAAGATGATGGATTTGACAAGGGTAGTTGCAGTGGAAAACTTATTTACAATGAAGAAGTATCTGAGCTTGACGATTCCCTCACTGATTCATTCAGCCATTCATTTAGCCATTAATGATTAAGATGCTGCTTGATTAGGCAATGGGCTGTGGCTGTGTATGTTGCCTCAGACAAGACATGCCTGCCTTCACTTGTCTATAGTCTAACAGAAAAATTAGGTAGGAATGACTAGCTTGCTATTGAGGAATAAAATAGTTACTTTCCTCGCACCTTGCACCCAAATATGTTCCCATCCAAGTGGAGATGTCCAACATAAGTGAGACTGGAATTCAGGAGAGAAGTCTGGGACTGATACATGGAGTGGCGAGTCCTCAGCACATGGATAACATTTGAAATGATTCCAGGAAGACAGGGTGCCGTGATATGAGGAGAGGAAACAAAGCACAGGAGTGAGGAATGCTGGTATTAAGGGAGGGTGGAAAAGCAGCCTTTAAAGAAAAATGTAAAGTCATGGCCAAAAATAGAAAGGAAATTGTGGTGTCCTGGAAACCAAGGAAAGAAAATTTCAAAATGGAAATTGTGTTTAACAGGATCAAATGCATCTGAGAAGGTAAACGTGAGAATTTTCTACAGTATTAGATTTATTAGAATATAAGCCACTACACGGAAAAAAGAGTTTCCATGAAATGGTAGATTGGGCATGATTTTCAGGGGACAGAAGTTAATATAGTTTTCCCTACGTTTTATAAATTAACATCAAATATTATGCATTTATAATGTTAGAGAAAGATATTTGATACAAACATTTTAATTACATGGTTGTTTCCACAACTGCCTTCTAACTCAGCTGTGTTCTAGCTTGTCTGTGTCCAATATGAAGAATGGGACCTAAAACTGAACAGGATTCCAGTTGTGAACTTACCTGTATGGAATATGGTGGGAACATCACTTCTTTAACCTGTAATTGTACTTTATTAGACATCGATACAACCAGAACTCTGATTAGCTTCTATAGCACGGAGAAGTGGTTCAAGGGAAGTCGTATCTCACTGGTAACTCATAAAGAGCTTGTTACCTTGTTAGTGACTAAATATTTTGTACATTTATGCTCTTTTTCTATGACCCTTCACTTGTAAGTCTTCTTTTCTTTCCTAATTAAATATTTTTATTACTGATTCAACCCATTGTTCAACCTAAGACCTTGTTGGAGACAACACATTTATTTAACAAATATGTAGCGCTTTTCCTATGCTACGCAATGATGAATTTTTTTGGTGGAGTATTCTTTCTACTCTAACTTCACATGACCTCTGAAATTGATTAGCATGCCATTCACTGTCTTCATGCAAATCATTAACTAAGATATTGACCAAGGATGACCAAGGATGGCGTCCATAGCACAAGGTCCAC
This sequence comes from Rhinolophus sinicus, assembly GCF_057876585.1. NCBI lineage: Eukaryota > Metazoa > Chordata > Mammalia > Chiroptera > Rhinolophidae > Rhinolophus > Rhinolophus sinicus. The sequence goes on from NC_142502.1 coordinate 55,342,131, forward strand.
AAACACCCTTCTTATAGATCAATCCATTAAGAAGCATATTTAAGGTATAATCAATCAATAATTTTCTAACCTGCTTGCCTATACTATCACATAAGTTATGTCTCCAGAACGTGCAACAGTTTATCATCAGACACTCTCACATGCTGTGCTGGACATTCATTTAATTACCCCAATTCTATCATGTTTCTTTGACCTGTCTAGAAAACACAGCAAAAAACAGTAACAACAAATAAGTCCATCCCTGATGGACTTATTGACCCAAGCCAGTTCATAATACTTATCACTTTATTTTCTGTCTCTTTATAAATTGTTTTAAACAATATAGTATAGAATACCTTAAGATCAAAAATATAGGTTGCTGGTCTATATAATTACCTTTCTTTCTCACTTTGAAAAAAAATAAAAAATAAAAACCTCTGATGTTCCATCATTTCTGTTTTCTACAATAATCTTATTGGTGTTCTGGGATTTAACTCATCCAGATCAGGAAATATAAACACATACAGATGATCTATTTGCTTGCAAAAATATGTCTAATTTTCTTAGGCTTAAATTTTCTCTACACCATGTCCAGTTTATTTCCAAAAAAAAAAAAAAGAGGAATGAACTTGATGATCTGACCGTCTTCCCTCTGCTATGATACTTTATGTTAGAGTCCCCTGAAGTCCATATTATCTTTATTGTGACGATGAGGCTTATTTTTCTACAGTCTGTTTAGAAAATTCAAAATCATTCTACATTAAGATGCACTTGAATTCAAGTTCAGATAATTTTCCTAGGTTTTTTCTGTTTTTAACAGTTATTATTGTCAGGAAAAACTTGAATATCCCTGATGGACTTATTGAGAAGACTATATTATCTATTATTCAGTAATCTTGCTTGAGTTTCTCAAAACCATTGCTCTGGATAATTAATAAAAAAAAAAAAACTGCCAATAAAATAATTCATGTGGAACTGACAACACAGTAAATACGTTTATTTGCCAAAATTTTCTAGCGGGAGCATTATTAATGGAGATTCTATTACTTTCCTTTTTATTACATGATGCTTAGGCTCAGAATCCAAGTTACCTAGACCCCAAATAAAATACTTCTTTTCTGTTAGAGTCTTCATAAGTGGACAGAGTGCACCATTGTTAAAAAGTAGTCCATCTCTTGTTATGGCAATGCACCTTTGAAGGGCACAGAAATTATTTTAATTGGATAAATTAGATGTTCTTTGTGTCCATATGGAGTGTTGAATTTAATGATTTGGTTGAATGGATGTCAGTGTTTCTTTTCAATCTTTCAATTAAACTAATATTAATCTTACATTTTCTAAAGAAAGCTTAATAGCACAAGATAACTATGATATCTCTGAGAAATATAGTAAGGTCACTGGATATAAATGAGCCCACATTGTTTTTCTGAATAATTCTGCAGCTGAGAGAGAAGCTGTGGAAATTGTAGCTGTACTAGCTTTTCTCCCTTTCAATCTTCAGACCAACATTAAAAGATCTATGTCTCTCTTTTGCCACATTGTTATACCTGGCACTCAGTCACGCTATTTCATAAGGATCACTTGTCAAATCATCTGTTAATTTCTTGTTTTGTCTGTTTTAACTTGCAAAAATCAAGATAGCCTTTCAACCAATGGTTTTATATTTCTGGAAGGTCTATTACAAATTAAAATGCCTCTATTTGTCTTTCAAAAGTAATTTGATGTGATTTGCATGGAGTTTTAACCACGTATCATCACACTAGGAAATGGACTGGGCAATGGGTTTTCTTTAAGAATTATACGAAAATATAAAGTTATAAAATACTGAAATCATTTTACATTGCTCATAAAATTGAAAAATTTTGAGAGTGCTTCAATTTGAAAATGATTGGGGTTCTAGGAACACACTTCAGAGAGGCTGTAAAATTACAAGGACACTTCACCACTTCTGTGAGCATTTCCATTCAGAGGTGATCAACCAGCACCACTCGCTGAGCAATTTGCCTGGTATTTGCAGGAAAGCCCTTGTTCTTAAAAATACAAAGAAACTCAATAATTTCAAATTGCAATATATACCACACATTTCCAGAAATCCAATTCATTCTCTAAATAAAAACATTACAACTTTTAAAATATAAAAGGCCTACCCACAACGGAACAACAATCTATCCTTTCCAATTCAAATGTCAAATCACTCCAGCTGTAATTTCTCCCAACCTGGCATTTTCTGACATGAGGAATTGTTCTGGTCATCAAAGAAGATTATTTATTTCTTTTAAACTCCTCCTGGGTTATTACTCTAAAATTATCTCTGAATTTCTTCCCAAACACACTGTGACCTTTGGAAGCCATTCTGAATTTAGATGGATTATGTATACTTGTATATAAACATACAAATTCTGTCTTCTAAAAAGTTGTGTTTGGAAAAAAAGCTAGGTATTCAAGAAAAAATGTACATAATTCCTCTGAGTCTATTTATACATCTATAAAATGGGGAGAATAATGTCTACCTTAAAAGTTCATTGTGGAGTTTAGATGGGTAAACAGCCTACTACATTGACTGATAAGTAGCAGATATACAACAAATAGTCTCTGTTTTGCTACTATCATCATTATCATTTTAATAATCATCGTCAACCTGAAATTTCATGTTATATAAGAACCATATGATTCCAGTTGTAGCTCTAACACTAACTTTACCATCTTGAGCAGATTACTTACAGTTTGGGGTCTCATCATAAAATGTTAACAATGGTTATATCTGGAATGTGGATTTTTTTATTATAATTTTTTTTCTTTTTCTCAACTGTATTATCTGGTTTATACATTGAATACACATTACTGATATAAAATGAGAATAAATACCATGTACTATATTGTGTATTTATGATGTGTATTTATTATGACTTGTGTATTTATTATGACTTCACGTATGGGCAATGGAGAGAGAATTGTGTGGTGTTTCTAGGGAACTGAAAACAGAAGTCAGCATCTACAGAGATTGCAGAAGTTACACAAGCTACAGATGATAATACCTCATGAGTCACAAAAAACCTCTTGTATAATTTCAGACCAACGTGAGTTAGAAGCGAAGCCTCTCATCTCTAGCTTCCTCACTGGTACATCTCCAGTGTCCAGAACAGAAGATATTGAGGTACAGATGTATTCAAACACAGTTGTTGAATGAATGGCCTGGATAAGGGAATAAAACTGAACTAGAGAATGAGACTTGGGTCAAGACGTCTAAGCCACATCTTTTGATCCTAATTCCCTTTTCTTTAAATATTTGAGCCCAATTACCCCTAAGAGCTGAATGGACACATAGCTGAAACTAAGAGAAAAAGGTGGTCGTGACTTGATCACACATTCAATAGAGGTGGAAGAGATTACACAGGAAGTTAGACTCAAGAAACCTGGCTTAAGCCACTTGACTTAAGTCATGTTCTCCAATTCAATTTCCCCTGTAGTGGAGATTATCAAGCATGTGTAGAGCAATTAATAAAATGTTCCTTTGTTCCCCATTGCACTATTGTTCGTTAACAGATTAGCTTCTTTGAAAGGAAACCCAGAGGGAAGACAGAGTTACTGGCAGGCCTCGAACTCCAAAAGGTGTTATAAAAGCACACAGGACAGGCATCCAGGTTAGAGATGGAATAATTATCTGGAAAAAAATCTCTGAAGTGGGTCAAGACAGAGTTTTAAAAGGTGAGTAGGAGCTATCAGGTAAAGAGAAAGGGAAATACTTTCCTGCAAAAGGCATCTTGACAAAGTGACAGAGACAAAACATCATATAAATAGGGAAACAACAAGCAGGTCTAGAATTCTAAAGAATAATTTATAAGACAGAGAAGGATAAGAAATAATAAGAAATAATTGAGGCTGGCAGGAGTCAAATCATGAAGAGCTTTGAATACCAAGCAAATAAACTTAGATTCCACTCCATGAACAATGAAAAACCATCAGATAAGCCTAAAAAGGGAGACGATACCAGCAGTTAGGTAGGAAATAAATAAAGCTTGAAAACGGGGATATCAGTTGAAGACTGTAATGGTCAAAGAGGAAAAAACTGACAAAATTTGAGCATCAAGATATAAAAAATTGATCATTGCACCAATGCATATTTAAACACATTTTGACAATTTTAAAGTACCATTCCTTGAAACTTTTGAATTTAATCCAAAGGGGAACTGAAAAGACAGCATTCTAAACAATATTTAGAATCACAGAAGAATGTGACTTCTGTGAGTTTACTGAACTGCATTGTCACTGGTAGAAGCTAAAAGCTGAAGAAACTCTGGACTTGGGACTTTCTGCTCTACTAGAAACTAGGAATTCCTCCGAAGTGGAACGACATGACCACAGAGCCACTGAGAACAGAGACGGCGTATCCAGTACAACCATGATGATTTCTAGTAATTGCTGCTCCATACTGTCATCAAATGACAAACTATGACAAACAGTCCAATTGGTGGCATGATGATGACATCATCTGACGTTTCCATGCATTTTTTTTTATTCCCTTGTATAAGATTTGAAATATCTGTGGAAAAACACTGGTATGCTAGAGAATTTAAGAGAATGAATATTCATATGAGGAATAGAAAACTTGAAAGAATCAGTGTAATTCTCTGGACTTGATTTGACAAATCTGAGCACCAGTCTAATTATTTATTTGGTCAGAGACAAAATTATTATAAAACTACTGGCATGCCTGTGAAGATCACAACCAATCTCACATTTCTTCGTTTCCCAGATAGAGGTCGGCATGTATTTGTGATTATTTTTTTCCTTTTTAATCATGTCTTGTTCCAAACCAGAGGTGACTCAATTGTCTTAGGGATACAGCTTAAGCCTCACTTTTCTTAAAAATGTTTTATTGTTTGTTTGTCTTGTTCTTTTGTTGTTTTTGGTTTATATACCACATAGGGAGATCGAATATATGGTGATGGAAGGAGAACTGACTCTGGGTGATGAACACACAATGGGATTTATAGATGATGTAATACAGAATTGTACACCTGAAATCTATGTAATCTTACTAACAATTGTCACCCCAATAAATTTAATAAAATAAAATTTAAAAAAAAATGTTTTATTGTTTAAAAGAGTGAATTAAAATTAAACATTCATAAATAGTTTGACTCATAAAAATAAACTTGAGATTTTTAAATAAAACTATTAAAGTAAATTAACTGAATTTTTAAAATGAAATTTCATAATAAAGTATACCATTTGAATTTTAGAATTTATCACAAGAAGACAAAGACTTGAGAAAATAATATAATTTCCTAAAGATAATGTAGATTAGAATTCATAGTTCCTGATAGAAAGTTCCAAGTCAGATTTCTCTGAATTTGTATTAATTGTTAAATTTAGAGTCTATATTTCTAAAATAAGTGGAATATTTTATAGCCATTAAATGCAAAGTTTGAAATGTCTGTGGATAAATGGGACTATTATTTTATGCAAGTTGCGCAACCTCTAAAATTTCCAGTATCTTTCAACTGCTAAAAAAAAAAAAAAACACAAAATCATTTTAAAAACATATAAATTAGTTGCAAACTGTTACTAGAAGACTAAAACTCTTAAAATAATAAACATTGCATTCATTAGAAAGTCCATTTCTGTTAGACATATATAATTTCTGCATTTCCATCATCCTCTAATTCATCATTGTAAACTTTCATGGAATTTTTGATAGTCTGGTGTTCCTTTATCACTATTTCACAATATCTTGAAATTATAATCTCCACCAACATTTTAGTTTCTTACTGGGGAAGGCATGCAAACCTGCCCTCTGGGTATATTCCTCATGGAGAAATAAAAATGCCTCAAACACTGGGAACTAAACTGTGTGAAGGACTCAGATTATCTGTGATTTTTTTTCTTTTTTTTACATATGATAGTAGTTTGATGGGATATGGTTTCATTCCAAAATCTCAGAGTCAAAAAGGTCAAATAATTTATTTTAATTGTTCAAGATTATATGGCACTTTGCTTCTATATACAAATGTGAAAGTACATGTATCACAACTAAATATACACCTAAAATAATTACATCATCCAAATATATTGTACATAGATATTGGTCCCATGAAATCTGAGAATGTCATTTCCATTCTGTAGCAATATTGGGCATTACCTTTAGACTAATTCTTTAAAATAATAAAATAAATAAAGCTTTCTTCCACAAAGCTAATCAAGAAATCTGTGTAGTTTGAAAAGTGTGAGCATATCAACAGCAAGTGTATATGATTTAAGCCATCAAACAATCAATCATTCATGTTTATTGAACACCTATTATGTGTAAATCTTTGCTTCATGACTGAGACTTGGGAGAACATTGATCAAATCAATAATTAAACTGTGAAAAACAAGCCCAGAGGTGCACCAATTCTTTCTAGTTTTCTATACCCTAGATTTACACTCCTGCTATTAAATTGGCCCCTGGTGTTATGAGATTTAATTAATCCATTAATTCTAAAATCACAATGAGATCTGTGTGATATAAAGATATTGGTTAGGGGTGCATGCACAGTGTTTCATATATTATCTAATCTTAAAGATTCCCTTACATGCTATAGTTAAAAGAATGGGTGCCCTGACCTTTCAGAGACAAGCTATACCAGCAGTTGCTGGGCTTCCCTAAATTGCTTTAGTCATTCCAAGTTTGAGATTATCATTGGTTCCCCTCTCCTTGTGAACCATGATTCTTACCACACTTCCTTCCTTGATTCCTCTCAGGTTAATCACAAACATTTTATGTATGGCAGAGTAGCTTTTAACCTAGCTTGATTAATTTACACATGGCCTATGCCAATTCTCCTAAGATCACTCATGTGTTTTAACTCAATTGACTATACGTTTTACCAAACACTGTAGAAGAATATGAAGATTGTTTATTTGCATGCTGTAAATCAATAACTCAAAGTGTGGGAATAGCACCCAATTGATCATTCCCAAATGTCTTATACTTGGCCCCATAACAGAATGCTACTACAATGTGTATTTACCCCTTGAGTTGGATATGACTTATAATTAACAAAATATAAATAGCAACTCCTGGACCAGGGTCCAGATTCATGGCACCTTTACCTTCCTGTTCAACAAAGGCCAGAAGAAGAGAGTAGAGACACAGGGTGTTATTCAAGAAGAATATCTGTAAGATCCATTGTACCTGGTATGATCTGAACAAGGTGTCTTCAGTCTACCCCAGTTCCTGATCCTCACTGAAAAGAGCAGTCTTCTTCACATTTGTAGAAGAAGAATAAAGCTTTGTGTTACGGGAATTAGGATGGGGAGGGAGAGTGCCTTATTTCCTCCTTAGCTTCATCCTGAATTTTAGAGCTCAAGTGATCTATTTTTCTTCATGGGACAAGTTTTTTTCAAAGATTTTTCTTTGGCTCAGTCATATTGGCTACCTATACTATACATCCCCTAAACTTACTCTCAGAAGATGGCCAATTTCTCTGAGATAATAGAAATAATCTGCAGAAACTGTCCAAAGGCTCCCACTACCAAATCAACCCACTCATATGCATCCAGTTACATACACTGTAACTTCCCTCCTTTTACTTGGCTGAACTGTTTTTCACCCTATTTAATTCTATTCCCTTCATCTATGCATTAGATTTCATTCCCCTCACCTCAAGGATATTATTTCAGAAATTCTCCTCTCTCTCCTGTACTATCTTATTTTTTTCTCCCCTGATTTATCCCCTTCAGCTCAGAAATATGCTATTTTCTTTTCTTTTTTTTTAATTTTTTTTAATTAAATTTATTGGGGTGACAATTGTTAGTAAAATTACATAGATTTCAGGTGTACAATTCTGTATTACATCATCTATATATCCCATTGTGTGATCATCACCCAGAGTCAGTTCTCCTTCCATCACCATATATTCGATCCCCCTTACCCTCATCTCCCACCCCCCACCCCCCTTACCCTCTGGCAACCACTAAACTATTATCTGTGTGTATGAGTTTCTGTTTCTCATTTGTTTGTCTTGTTCTTTTGTTGTTTTTGGTTTATATACCACATATCAGTGAAATCACATGGTTCTCTGCTTTTTCTGTCTGACTTATTTCGCTCAGCATTACTCTCTCAAGATCCATCCATGTTGTCACAAATGTTCCTATATCATCTTTTCTTACCGCTGAATAGTATTCCATTGTGTATATATACCACAACTTCTTTATCCATTCATCTATCGAAGGATATTTTGGTTGTTTCCATGTCTTGGCCACAGTAAACAAAGCTGCAATGAACATTGGAGCACACGTGTCTTTATCTCTAAATGTTTTCAGATTTTTTGGGTAGATACCCAGGAGAGGGATTGCTGGGTCATATGGCAATTCTATTCGTAATTTTTTGAGGAACCTCCACACTGCCTTCCATAACGGCTGCACCAGTCTGCATTCCCACCAACAGTGTATGAGGGTTCCTTTTTCTCCACAGCCTCTCCAACATTAGTTACTATTTGTCTTGTTGATGATCGCCATTCTGACTGGGGTGAGGTGATATCTCATTGTGGTTTTGATTTGCATTTCTCTGATGATTAGTGATGTTGAGCATTTTTTCATATGTCTATTTGCCATTTGTATGTCCTCTTTGGAGAAATGTCTCTTCAAGTCCTCTGCCCATTTTTCAATTGGGTTGTTTGTTTTTTTGTTGTTGAGTTGCATGAGTTCCTTGTATATTCTGAATACTAGCCCCTTATCGGAGGCACTGTTTGCAAAAATCTTCTCCCATTCAGTTGGTGGCCTCTTTATTTTGCCAATGGTTTCTTTTGCTGTGCAGAAGCTTTTAAGTTTCATATAGTCCCATTCGTTTATTTTAGCTTTTACTTCCATTGCCTTTGGAGTCAAGTTCATAAAATGCTCTTTGAACCCAAGGTCCATAAGTTTAGTACCTATGTTTTCTTCTATGCAGTTTATTGTGTCAGGTCTTATGCTTAAGTCTTTGATCCATTTTGAATTAACTTTGGTACATGGTGACAAATAGCAGTCCAGTTTCATTCTTTTGCACGTGGCTATCCAATTCTCCCAGCACCATTTATTGAAGAGGCTGTCTTTGCTCCATTGTATGTTTTTAGCTTCTTTGTCAAAAATTATCTGTCCATATTTATGTGGTTTTATTTCTGGGTTCTCAATTCTATTCCATTGGTCTATGTGTCTGTTTTTCTGCCAATACCATGCTCTTTTGATTATTGTAGCCCTGTAGTACAAGCCAAAGTCAGGAAGTGTGATACCTCCATTATTGTTCTTTTTTCTTAAGATTGCTTTGGCTATTCGGGGTCTTTTGTGGTTCCAAACAAATCTGATGATTTTTTGTTCTATTTCTTTAAAATATGCCATTGGGATTTTGATGGGGATTGCATTGAATCTGTATATTGCTTTGGGTAATATGGCCATTTTAACTATGTTGATTCTTCCAATCCATGAACACGGAATGTCTTTCCATTTCTTTGTGTCTTCTTCAATTTCTTTCAAAAATGTCTTATAGTTTTCAGCATATAGGTCTTTCACATCCTTGGTTAAATTTATTCCTAGGTATTTTATTCTTTTTGTTGCAATTGCAAAAGGAATTGTTTTTTGTATTTCTTTTTCTGAGATTTCATTGTTAGTATATAGGAAGGCAATGGACTTTTGTGCGTTGATTTTGTAGCCGGCAACTTTACTGTATTCGTTGATTGTTTCTAACAGCTTTTTTTAAAAACAAATGAAACATATGGTCAACTAATATTTTATAGGAGAGCCAAGAACACTCAGTGGAGAAATGACAGTCTCTTCAATAAATGGTGCTGAGAAAAAATGGATATTCACATGTAAATGAATAAAACTAGACCCCTGTCTTATAGCACTCACAACTATTAACTCGAAATGGATTAAAGATTTAAATGTAAAACTGGAAACCATAGAACTCCTAGAAGAAAACATTGGGGAAAAGCTCCTTGATATGGGTCCTGGAAGTGATTTTTTTGTTTGTTTTAGATACGACACCTAAAACACAAGCAACAAAATTAAAAATAACAAGTGGGAATATATCAAACTGAAAATGTTCTCTGCACAGCAAAAGAAACAATCAACAAGATGAAAAAATAACCTAACAAATGGAAAAAAACTATTTGCAAACCATATGTCTGACAAGGTGTTAATATCCAAAATATATAAAGAATTCATGCAACTCATTAGAAAAAAAAAATCAATCAAAAACGGATAAAGGACTTGAATAAACATTTTTCCAAAGGAGATAATACTAATTGCCAAGTACAAAAAAGTTCTCAACATCATCAAAACATAAATATCTCCCATCTAGATTATTGGAATTTTTACTTAAGTAGTGTCCCTGTTTCCACCACGGCCCACAAACGTCTATTCTCAATACAGTG